>NC_064926.1:473929654-474232684 GCF_023897955.1 Schistocerca gregaria
CCGAAACGGGTAAGTTTGTAAACTTTTCGCAGTCCGAGTACTGTGCAAGGCGAAATGGCACTGTCCAAAACTGGTGCCGATGCAACTGTGGTGCACCAAGGATCATAGATGACAGGTGTGAAAAACGACGGCTCTAGAGATGTGCACGGGCGAATAGCCATTCAGCTGTTGAGCAGTTGACGGCCCAGATGAACCAACGAGCCATGAACAGTGTCTCCTCAACGATCGGACAGCGAACGTTGCCGCATATGGAGCTCTACAGCAGACACCTGGTTCATCTACCTAAGCTCACTGCTGTCCTTCACCGACAAAGGCTGGAATTTGTCCACGAATACCGCAACTGGACGTCCATTCACTGTCAACAGCGGCCTTTTCCGATCAATCACATGTTATGCTCCATCTGACTGATGGCCATTGGCGTATACTGCCCTGCACCAAGCGTCGAAAGAGTCCAGGGCGGCCGGCCGCTGTGGCCAAGCGGTTCTAGGCGCTTCAGTCGGGAACCGCGCTGCTGCGACGGTCGCAGGTTCGAATCCTGCCTCTGGCATGGATGTGTGTGATGTCCTTAGTATAGTTAGGGTAATTAGTTCTAATTCAAGGGGACTGATGACCTCAGATGTTAAGTCCCATAGTGCTCACAGCCATCTCTCAAGTCCAGGACGGATGAGGGGACGTTATGCTCTGGAAGATGTTTTCGACGCATTTTCTCCGAGATCTCGATATTCCGGGAGGCACAATGGATCAACAAAAGCATGAATCTACCCTTGGGGACAGTGTACAAACGTATATCCAGTTTGTTTTTCTTCGCCATGATGGCATCTATCAGCAAGACAACACAAATGTTTCAAAAATGGTTTGCTCTGAGCACTATGGGACTTAACTGCTGTGGTCATCTGTCCCCTAGAAGTTAGATCTACTTAAGCCTCACTAACCTAAGGACATCACACACATCCATGCCCGAGGCAGGATTCGAACCTGCGACCGCAGCGGTCGCGCGGTTCCAGACTGTAGCGCCTAGAACCGCTCGGCCAACCCGGCCGGCCCAATTGTTTCACACAGCTCAAAGTGTACATGACTGATTCGAAGAGCAGCAGGATGAATTCAATGTACTCCCCTTGCCATCGAGATCGGATTTAAATCCAATCGAGAATCTGCGACCACCTCGATTGGGTTCGGTCCCGGGTTCGATTCCCGGCGTGGCCAGAGATTTTCACCTGCCTCGAGATGGCTGGGTGTTTGTGTTGCCCTCATCATCATTCATGAAATTGGCGAGATTGGGATGAGCAGCGGGTGGGAATTTGTACGGGCGCTGATAACCGCGCAGCTGAGCGCCCCACAAACCAAACATCATCATCCTCATCATCATCATCGACTGGATTGTTCGCGCAATGGGCAATCAACAGAGAAGCTTAGAGCTGCTTGTCACGGCACTGGAGTCGGCATTGCTTCACATCCCTGTTGGCATCTTTCCTGTATCTCCTGGCGGTCTGCGTTGAAAAAGGTGGTTATTTATGTTTTTGACAGGTGGTCACATTAATATGATTGGACCGTGTATAATGCACTGAAATTATTATCTGTGTGAAATTGAAACTCTAATCTTTATCTTGCGTTACAAAGATGAATTTGTAATTTGTGTTTTGGGTATGTATTATGTCAATGCAGTGTAGAGTCTCACTCACTGAGGTGACAGAAGTCATGGGATAGTGATATGATCATATTGTTATAGTGTTTTAAAAACACCTGGTCTAACACTCAAAATGTTTGTATTCAAATTGTCGCTCTACATGAACGCCAACGAACCTATGTTGCTCTCATATCACCCTCATGAAATACGGACTTAGCGGGAAGAGGAAGGTGGTGGTGGTTAGTGTTTAACGTCCCGTCGACAACGAGGTCATTAGAGACGGAGCGCAAGCTCGGGTTAGGGAAGGTTTGGGAAGGAAATCGGCCGTGCCCTTTCAAAGGAACCATCCCGGCATTTGCCTGAAACGATTTAGGGAAATCACGGAAAACCTAAATTAGGATGGCCGGAGACGGGATTGAACCGTCGTCCTCCCGAATGCGAGTCCAGTGAGCTAACCACTGCGCCACCTCGCTCGGTCGGAAGAGGAAGGGGGGAGGCTTTGCAAGCCTCAACCATACAGAGAGCCATAGTTGTACAGTAAGTGCAATCACAACAGATGTGATTACTGAAGAGTGGCAGCAGCCTGCCAGCCTTTCCACTAGTTGCAGGGCAACAGTATGGGTGACTGACTGATTTCTCCATGTAACATGGCCCTGTTGGTGCCCGAACGGCTGAAATCAAGGGAATTGTTATCTTAATTTTTTTCCTTAGGACATGTAAACTTATGACTTAATGATGATGATATTCATTTGAGTAAATTATTCCAGAGGTATAATCATACCCAGAACGGATATTCCGGCAGGATCTAATCAATGGGGTGTAGTCATTACGAAAAACAAAACTGGTTTTCCGTGGGTCGAAGCGTGGAATGTTAGATTCCTTAACTGGGTAGACAAGTTAGAGAATTTATAAAAAAAGCGAAATTGATATGTTAATGTTAGGTATGGTGGGAATTAAGTGAAACGTGACGGCATGAAGAACAAGACTTTTGGTCAGATGAATACAGGATTATCAACACAAAATTACTTCCTTCTTCTTCCTCCTTTTTGCTTTGGCTAACGCCTGTTTCATTCAGTACTTCTCATTCTATCTTGGGATTGTCACTCCATCTTTCCACTGGACGGCCTGGGTGATTCTTTCCTAATGATTTTCACAGTATTCCGTTCATCCATCCTGTCTATGTTTTAATTCCATGCATACTTTCTCTTATGTACTCTCTCACTACTGGAGTCCAAATTTCATTATTTTCTAATTCTTTCACTTGTTTCTCTACCAGTGTTCTCTCTGCACTCCTTCGCCAAATTCTTATTTCCGTCATTTGCAAATGTCTTCTTGTTTTTGATTATTCAGGTCAGGTCTTCTCTCAGTAATGCGTATTTTAACTGGTATCAGAACTGTTTTGTATTTTCTTGCCTTTGCATCTTTCCCTAGGTGTTCCTTGTTCGCAGTTGTATCGTTTAAACACCCTGCTACTTTATTTGCTTTTTCTGCTTCTTCTCTAACCTCCATTCCTACATTTCCGCTGCTGGACAATTCAGTACAAAAGTATTTAATTGTCATTACCTGTTTCATAATTTTTCTGTGTATTTTCTTTTTGATCCTGATTGTTTCACAGATATGATGAAGCATTTGGTTTCTTGACTGGATATGACCATATTTAGGTTTTTGGCTCCCACGTTAAATATACGTAAAAGTTCTTGTAGCTTATCTCCACTGCTTACTAGCAGAATTGTAGCGTCGCCATAACAAACGATTTTTATTTCTTTGTCCCCAATTCTATAACCACTACCAGCAAATACTTTTTCACACCGTCCATGACTATATTAAAAAGTAACTGGCTCAGTTACTCACTTTATCTAATTCCACTGTTTACTGGTACACAACTAGTTAACCTGGAATCAATTTTTGCTTGGATGCAGTTGTTGGAATCAATGTCTTCAATTTTTCGGAGCTCGAATGCCCCGATTGTAGAGCATGTTGTCTTCATAGATGGACTGAATTCTATTGAAAGCCTTCTGTAAGTCAATGAAACAAAGTTATGTTGGTCCGTTAATATTCAAAGGACTCCTCTATTACATGTCTAAAAATGAATATTGCATCTGATCAGGACCTACAAGATCTAAATCTTTCTGCTCCTCTGCGATGATTATAATGTTTTTTTTTATTTTATTCCCTCTTTTTTGGTTATAAATTTAATAACTAAACTGACTAGATTTCTCCATCGGTGACTTTCTTATCACCTTTCTTGTACATGAGAATAGTGATATTAGTTCTTCATTCATTTGGAATTTTATTACGAGTTATAACATTGTTAACTAACTCAGTTGGTGGATATCCTCCATACATTAGTAATTCATTGAGAATACATCTTCCCGTGGAGACTTCAACTGCCTTGGCGTGTGAAACAGCTACATTATCGTTTACTGATATACCAATTGCTGATATCTATCAGTTTTCTGGTAGTTTTTTACCTTCAAAAACCCAGTTGTTTAGTCCATAATACCTCATATATGTTGCTCACTTTCAAAATTTCATTTAATTCTTTCTCCTGTTGTATCATTCAGTTTGTGTCTGCAGTCCATATAAGTAAAAACAATCAAACGACATTAATGCAGGAATAGGAAGCCAATATCAATTGGTGCAAGCTGTTCGAAATTCTGAAAAAAACTAGGGGTAAGCCATAGGGAGAGATGGGTCATATACAATATGTACAACAACAAAGAGTGAATAATAAGAGTGGACGATCAAGAACGAAGTGCTCGTATTAAGAGGGGAGTAAGACAAGGCTGTAGCCTTTCGCCCCTACTCTTCAATCTGTACATCGAGGAAGCAATGAAGGAAATAAAAGAAAGGTTCCGGAGTGGAATTAAAATACAAGGTGAAAGGGTATCAATGATACGATTGGCTGATGACATTGCTATCCTGAGTGAAAGTGAAGAAGAATTAAATGATCTGCTGACGGAATGAACAATCTAATGAGTACACAGTATGGTTTGAGAGTAAATCGGTGAAATACGAAGGTAATGAGAACAGCGAGAAATTTAACATCAGGATTGATGGTCACGAAGTCAATGAAGTTTAGGAAATCTGCTACCTAGGCAGTAAAATAACCAATGACAGACGGAGCAAGGAGGACATCAAAAGCAGACTCGCTTTGGCAAAAAGGCATTTCTGGCCAAGAGAAGTCTACTAATATCAAATACCGGCCTTAATTTGAGGAAGAAGTTTCTGAGGATGTACGTCTGGAGTACAGCATTGTGAAAAATGGACTGTGGGAAAACCGGAACAGAAGAGAATAGAAGCATTTGAGATGTGGTGCTATAGACGAATGTTGAAAATTAGGTGGACTGATAAGATAAGGAATGAGGAGGTTCTACGCAGAATGGGAGAGGAAAGGAATATGTGGAAAACACTGATAAGGAGAAGGGACAGGGTGATAGGGCATCTGCTAAGACATGAGGGAATGACTTCCATGGTACTAGAGGGAGCTATAGAGGGCAAAAACTGTAGAGGAAGACAGAGATTGGAATACGTCAAGCAAATAATTGAGGACGTAGGTTGCAAGTGCTACTCTGAGATGAAGACGTTAGCACAGGAAAGGAATTCGTGGCGGGCCGCATCAAACCAGTCAGTAGACTGATGAACAAAAAAAAAAGACCAATTGCAAGAATTTTACACAGAGCAAAACTTAAAGATCGCCAACACTTGATTTCAGAGTCGTATAAGGAAGCTCCGTCCGTGGAAGAGACCTGAGGACCCTGGAAGGTTTCAGATTGATTGTAAACTGCACAACATTTCCAGGGGCGCATGTGGACTCTGACAATAATTTTCTCTTTATGAACTGCATATTAAAACAAGAAAATATACGATAGTAGCACATTAAAAAGAAGATAGATAAAAGAGGAAACCAGAGGTAGTTGTGTATTTCAGAGGGAGCATTAGGCAACATTGGAGTGAAACAGGAGAAAGGAATATAATAGTAGACGAATGGATAGTTTGAGAGGCGAAATAGTGATGGTAGCAAAAACATCACATCAAAAGTCAATGCCTAGCAGATAGCCCTGGATAACATAGGAGATTTGAATTTAGTAGATGAAAGCAGGAAATACAAAAATGCAGCAAAAGAAACAGAAGTATAAAAATGAGATTGACAGCAAGTGAATAGGATAAACAGGAATGGCAAGAAGATAAATACAAAGCTCTAGAAGTATGCATATCTAGGGGAAAGATACATGCTACCTATAGAAAAATTAATGAGAGCTCTGGAGAAAAGAGAAGGAACTGTGTAAGTTTCAAGAGCTCAGATGACAACCCAGTACTAAGCAAAGAATGGAAGGCTGGAAAGTGGGAGGAATATGTAGAGAGTCTGTATAAGAGAAACAATCTGAGAGGAGAATATTACACAGCGTGAACATTAATAAAATCGGCAAAACTGGCACTGTTGGTGCAGATTGTCCCACTCCTCATCGGCGATTCGGCCTAGATCACTCAGAGTGGTTTGTGGGTTACGTCACCCATAAACAGCCCTTTCAATCTATCCTAGGCATGTTCGATAGGGTTCATGTCTGGAGAACATACTGGCCACTCTAGTCGAGCAATGTCGTTATCCTGAAGGAACTAATTCACAAGATGTGCACGATGGGGGCGCGAATTGTCGTCCATGAAGACGAATGCCTCGACAATAAGCTGCCGATATGGTTGCACTATCGATCGGAGGATGGCATTCACGTATCATACAGCCGTTATGGCGCCTTGCTATGGCGTACGTCAGCCCCACATAATGCCACCCCAAAACAGCAGGAAAACTCTACCTTGCTGCACTCGATGGACAGTGTGTCTAGGGCGTTCAACCTGAACGGGTTGGCTCCAAAGACGTCTCCGACGATTGTCTGGTTGAAGGCATATGCGACACACAATGGTGAAGAGAACTTGATGCCAACGCTGAGCAGTCCATTCGACATGTTGTTGGCCCCTTTTGTACTGCACTGCATGGTGTTGTGGTTGCAAAGATGGATCTCGCCATCGACGTCGGGAGTGAAGTTGCGCATCTTGATGTCCGCACCGTTTTAGTCGTAAGACGACGTCCTGTGGCTGCACGAAAAGCATTATTCAACATGGTGGCGTTGCTCTCAGGGTTCCTCCGAGTCATAATCCGTAGGTAGCGGTCATCCAATGCAGTAGTAGCCCTTGGATGGCCTGAGTGAGGCATGTCATCGAAGGTTCCTGTCTCTCTGTATCTCCTCCATGTCCGAACAACATCGCTTTGATTCCCTCCGAGACGCCTGAACACTTCCCTTGTTGAGAGCCCTTACTGGCACAAAGTAACAATGCAGACGCGATCGAAACGTGGTATTGACCGTCTAGCCATGGTTGAACTACAGAGAACACGAGCCGTGTATCTCTTTCCTGGTGGAATGAATGGAACTGATCGGCTGTCGGGCCCTCCCATCTAATAGGCGCTGCTCATCCATGCTTGTTTATATCTTTGGGCGGGTTTAGTGACATCTCCGAACAGTCAAAGGAACTGTGTCTGTGATATAATATCCACAGTAAACGTATATCTTCTAGATTTCTGGAAACGGGTGTGATGCAAAACTTTTTCTGGTGCGTGTACTATGAGAATACTTGACAGATCACGTGAAGACTTAAGTGAAAGCAAGGTCCCTGAAGTAGATATTATTGCCTGAGTATATTTGGTACCCTTGGGAGAGCTGGCAATGACGATATTATTCCAGCTGGCGTGGAAGACATACGCAGCAGGTGAAATAGCCTCACACATCAGTATGAATGTATTAATTCCAGTTCCAAAATAGGCAGGTGCTGACATGCCATTGTTAATAAGTCATGACAGCAAAATATTGACACGAATTATTTACAGCAGAATGGAAAAACTGGTAGAAGCTAACCCCAGAGAAGATCAATACAGGATACGGATGAATGTAGGAATATGCTGGCCCATTCTGCTCTTACGATGTATCCTAGAAGTTAGGCAAACCTATATTTATAAAATTTGCAGATTTAGAGAAAGCTGTTGATAATATTGATAGGACTATATTCTTCGAAATTCTGGAGATAGCAGCAATAAAACACAGGAATCGGAACCTTAATTATAACTTTTGCAGAAATCTGACTGCAATCGTGACTCTAAGTACCTTTAAGGAGGGCTGTACTGAGTAGATCAAGGGAATGGATTGTAGCCTACCCCCGATCTTATTCAGCTCGTACCTTGAGTAAGAAGGGAAGGAAAGCAAGGAGTAATTTGGAAAGGAAATGAAAGTTCAGGGAGAGGAAGCTCAAACTTTGAGGTTTGTCGATGACACTGTAATTCTGAGATGGCAAGGGACTTAGAACAGCAACTGAATCGATTGTCTAGTGCCTTGGAAATAAGTGATATGATGAATATCAGCAAAAATAAAACAAGGGTACCGGAGCTAGGCGAATTAAATCAAGCGATGCTGAGGGAGTTAACTGGGAAATGTAGTAGATCAGTTTTGCTCTTTGGGGAGCAAATTACTGACGAAGGCTGTAGTAGCGAGGATATGAAATTCAGATTGGCGATAGCACGAAAACCACTAATGAAAAATAGGAATTTGTTAACATATAATATCAGTTAATTAAAACCAAACTCGCCTCAGAGGGGCTTGGAAGTTACTCACCATCGTGTTACCCTCACCCCATAGACGTCACTGGAAGCGGATATGGAGTGTCATATGGTCAGCACACAGCTCTCTCGGCCGCTGTCATTTTTCGTGACCGGAGCCGCTACTTCTCAATCAAGCAGCTTCTCAGTTGCCCTCTTAAGACCTGAGTGCATCCTGCAGACCCAGATGGCCACCCATTCTGGTGTCAGTCCAGTCTGACAGCGCTTAAATTCAGTGATTTGACGCGAACCGTTGTTACCACTGCGGCAAGGCCGTTCGCATCATTTCATGCATTTTGATGTATTTTCGGAAGGTGTTTGTCTGTTTTTCTAGAGTATAGCCGCCTGTGGAACGTGGACGACAGAAGTTTAGACAAGAAGGCAACAGAAGCTTTCGAATTGTAGTGCTACAGAAGAATGCTGCAGCTCAGAGGGGCAGATGGAATGACAGCAGAGGAGGTACTAAACAGAAATGGAGACACAAGAAATTTATGGCACAACCTGACAAGAAGGAGGGATCGCTTCGTAGGACACAGCACAAGACAGCAAGGGTTTGTCAGTTTTATAATGGAAGAAAGCATGTGTTGTAAAGATTCTAGAGGTTGGAATACAGTCATCAGTTTCAAATGGATGTAGTTTCGGTAGTTTTGCAGAAATGAATCGGCTTTCACAGGCTAGACTAGCATAGAGCGCTGCATCAACCCAGTTCCTCGGACTGAAACCACAACAACAACAACAGTAGTTCGAAGAACGGATGTTACCAAAACGTTTTTGTAGCAAGAATCTACAGACAAAGTCTTGGATGCGGAGAGCGTGAGAGGGAGAAATTTAATTACTGTACGACTAAATAGCAGATAACGAATTAATAGAAATTACATTAGGTGGAAGAGTAAAAACGGCCTCGACTAATACAACAAATAATTTATTAGCAGCAATGATTGTACAATGAACATTTTACCTCTAAATTACAGTCCAAGCTTGTGACATTATTACTTGTCATCATATTTCTACTGAATAGTAAATGGGTTGTAACCTGCAAATGGCGAATTTATTCGACAATAGAGCAATTATTATTTGTGTGAATTTCGCTCTTAAATGTGAAATTACGTTGTAATCGGGCTACGGGGGGAGAGAATAACAATGACTAGATGCATATTAATCAACAGATATTTTACAAAACTGTACTACTATTTCATACGATATCGTTTCCAATAACACTGAATAACGCGCAGTGTAACTAAACGATAAGTATGCGTGTCGAATTAGAAGATGAGTACGACGATTACTGAGCTAAAACTGCACAGCAAATCGCGTTTCTGAGTTGTCATCGTAATCCTTGAAAGAGAGGATATTTGCTACATGTTTTCCGCGGAAAATTTTGAGATTTCTAATGCTGGCTGCATTTAGATATTCATGGCTATAAAAGATGTATTTCCAGTACGTCCTCATTTAATGCAATGCTCTGAATAACTAACGTTGCTTCGCCAAAATGCTGTAGCGGAATGCAGAAATACCTGCAGATTACAGACGTTTGATTGCGGGAAAGGCAGTTCACCCAGTACGTAAATGAATGTGTACGTAAATGAAAGTGAATTGTTGTGCATAAATGGACGAAGAAACCAACAATTGTACGATTAGGCTGTTCGATACAAATCACGGGACGTGTATGGAGACGCTCAGACACCAGCCTGACTGTTGCCCACCATACGGCACGACAACCAAGAGTAATCGTCTGGAGTGCTGTTTTGTTCCACGGTAAACTCCGTCCGGTCCTCATTGGCGGCATCTTCAAGCCACAGTGGAACGTCAGTGATATTCTACGCTCCGTGTCGTTGCCCTTCATGGTGAGCCATCCTGGGCTTACATTTCAGCAAGATAATGACAGCCCGCAAACGGCGAAAGTTTCTACCGCTTGTCTTCGCTCTTGCCAAATCCTACCTCGGCCAGCAAAGTCAGCGGATCACTCCAAAATTTAGAACGTTTAGAGCATTAGGGGCAGGGACATCCAACCAGCTTGGGATTTTGCCAATCTAACGAGCCAAACGAACAGAACTTGTCACGATATTCCTCAGCACTACGTCCAAAAACCCAGTCAATCAATGGCAAGCCGAATAACTGCTTACTTGAGGGAAAAGGTGGACTAATGTTTTAATAGCTTGCTCAGTTTGTGAAACTCTTTCTCTTGAATAAATCATTCAGTATCTATGAAATTGTAATTATTTGTTTGTTTGTGCATGTTTATCACATCATCATCCGTCCCATTCTGATAACTCCTGTTAATATCTGGCTGGAGCGACAGAAAGTGGAATTACCACGTAAATCAAACAGTAGAGAAACCAGGAACCAGACTGAGATTCATTGGAAGAATATCAAGGAAATTGAGTTCACCCACGAAATCGACTGGTGCTTGAGTGTTGCTTGTCAATCTGAGACGCTTACCAAGTTGGATTAACAGAAGAGATGGAGAACATCAAACGATGAACGGTACTTTTCCTCGAGTGTAAAATTATTAAGCTTACGAAATACTCGTTCGACTAGTGCTTGAGTGTTGCTTGTCAATCTGAGACGCTTGCCAGGTTGGATTAACAGAAGAGATGGAGAACATCAAACGATGAACGGTACTTTTCGTTAAGTGTAAGATTATTAAGCTGCTACACATATATAGAAATGCTCTTCAAAAATTTCTAGTACCAGTGGCTACAAAAGATGAGTGGCGTATCAGAGAGAGGTCTTCGGCTGAAATCCAATAAAAGAGGAAGAGTCGCTTAAGATATTAATTCCTGTTACATGCATCTCGTAGAATTGACCTCGACGAGAAAATCAAAGCAGCTCACACTCACGTGGAGGTTTATGACCAGTCATTCTCCCCATGCAGCCAACCATTCGCAAATGGAAACTTAAAAGGATCAAACAGTTAAAGTCAGCAAAAATGCCCCCTGCCATGCACCCTAAGTGTTTTTTCCGAGATGTAGATTTAATGACTGTTATAATCAGAGATAATGGTGTCATCATTGTGCTCAGAACGATCATATAACCAAAGTTTTTCTGGCGCTGATTTGACAATCACATACCCATTCGACACTTCATATGCGTACCAGCATTATTATTTTCATAGAGACTTACTTAATACAAAGATCAGCTAATAACAACATTTTTCTATATTCCTGTTCTCTTCTGAAAAGCTTTTCTACTACGGGCGACCTCTACCGAGAGTCACTGTTGAGTGAAATCTTGGTGGTTCGGTTCGTTTAGTAAGGGCTTACTTCACTGTACCGTTGACTTGAAATAGTGCTAGTGTTTTCCATTCACATTTCCATAATTTTCTTAATGTTCCTTAGACCGGCTTACAAAATTTTGAATGGGGGTTCTTATCACACTTCTTACTGATCACAGTAATCGCTTCTTTTGTTAACTCGTCCCTCAGTTTATTGCGGTGCTAATTCTGCTGCCATCATCCGTTCATTTCTCTTCATTGCAACCCAGAGGGCTGGCAGTGGAGGAGCATAACGCTCTTCAGTCACAAGAATTCTAAAGTTACAAAAATTGAAATTAAATTTGAAAAGTATGATAAGAACAAACGATTTAAAATAAATTCAAGGTATTTTTTATTGATGATATTTAAAACTAAACACGGAGGAAAACGTTGTACGAAATTTGGAAGGAATGCGCCGTATTAAACTTCCACCTCATGGCAGGGACATGAGATGCATTTACTAATGGTGGATGGAGGAAAGCCCTGAAATCGGAATGGGATATAGAGGAACGGGCTAAATCTGACTGGAGGAATAAATATCAGGGCTGATTTAGTTGTGAGGGATTATGAGGCTGTTAAAATTGCGCTGCGAGAGGTTAAGGAGAGTGGGTGGGATGTGATGATATATGCGCGGTAGCACACCAGCACTTGTGATTAGGGGGGCCCAGTGGTGTTGTTGGAGTCGAGTTTACAAGAAGTATAGCATTGATATTGTTGAAGTTTATAGTTATTTCTATCTACATATTATTTCATTTAGGCTTAATCATACAAATAAGGGAACGGAATGTTTTATTTGTGTGGCCGAAGATGTTTCTCCTATTCATGCCAGAGATTTTCTTTGGTCTACAATGTTAAGAAAATCATTTCATTACTCATATTTCGGTAGATCACTACAGATCTATTAAAACATGTATTACTATAAAATTTCCTTTATATTATAGGCCACTAAAAACGCCCAGCACAAATAGGCGAAGCATGTTTGCTGCTCACAAATAAAACACGCAGCTTCAGATAACAAATTGCTTTTTCTTACCTATCTAAGCTCGATGGATGTATAGGACAAACGTAGGTCTCCACTGTGGCCGAGAAGATGGAAATAAAGATGAGCTGGTAAGGGGCTCCAATAGGATTCATAAAGCAAGGTGAACGGTGGGGCGTTCAAGGATTTGGAGGTCTTGATAGAATGTTTTGTGGAGCACATATCCAGACAAAATTTGCGTAGGAGAGCACAGCTACGATCAATCATGGAAGTGGAAACTGCGGCTAGTACGTTTTATGATTATTGCTTCAGTTTTGGAGGAATTAATTCTGAGGAGCCACTGGTTGCACCAGGATGGAGCTGAAGGGAGCGTTTGATTTTGTAGCTAGTAAGATAGCGGCCTAAGAAGGTAGTGTCAGTGGGATAGGACAGGAGGTAGTGGTGGTTTAGGCACGCCAGTAATGAAAATGATACACAAGAGTGGGAAATGGACAAAGCTTTGGGACACATCCGACATTGGATGGAAGACTTGATATTCTTAATATTGTCAGATGGTAGACGGTTAGTTAGAAAGGAACATATTAAGCTGATAGGATACAAGATGGGCTAGGTGCTGGAGTTCGTCATCGAAAGAAAAATTGGGGCCGAAACCACACTGGTTTATAGGTTTATACTGAGGGGGAAGATGCTGGTTTAGGTGATGATGCCTGCGTTGAAAGAAGATGGATTCAAAGACCTTGCTAAACACTGAGGTAAGATTGATGGAGCGGTAGTGGGTGATTTCGCTAGGGAGCTTATTGTGTTTTGAGAAAGTTTGATTTTGGAGGTTTTCGTCAGTTCAGGATAATATTCTGGTAGAGGATAGTGTTGTAAGGAGTTGTAGAATTAGATTTGGTGCAAATCAGACATCAGTCCCGGGGTTTCTTGACGTTTGTGTAGGTAGCTACGTGTCTGCATTTGCCAATAGCGTGTGAAGATAGGGGACAGTGAAAAATAGGGGGTCACTTCCACTGGAACCAAGCACTTCTGCAGTAAAATACCCTAAGAGCTTAGATGATGCTAGATGATGTGTTGCAATATCGTCCTGGGTCTACCAACCTGAAGTTTGTTGATGCTCAACCTAGCTCCATATAGCATTACAGGACACCCAGACATTTTCACCAGGACCCACTGAAAGCCAATAACATACAGGTTCTCATTCAAAAAGATAGATTCAGTTTAGTTAATTTCGCGAAATACGTATTGGATATCAATAATTTACAAACAGTTGGAAAGCAGATGCTACAGATGGTTAGGGTGCTCTGGCGAAGCAGGTCTGGCACTCTCACGGTGTTGGATATGAATAATCTACAAACAGTTGGAAAGCAGGTGCTACAAATGGTTAGGGTGTTCTGGCGAAGCAGGTCTGTCACTCTCACGGTGCACTCACACAAGCAGCAAAAATTGAAATTAATTCCGGCACAGTAGTTTACACTCAACAATATCAGAAGTTGCGTCCGCCTTGATGCAAAACAACTTGTTATATGTTTAATTTCTTTATTTTCCCATACTAGTTTCGGCGACAAATATCACCATTATCAGTGGCCTTTTTTAATCTTATTTATTGCAAGTTACATAATGTTTTTGAGCATTATTTTTGCTGTCTGCAACATGTTTACTCCGTGCTTATGTCACCGTTTTTATTCACGAACATCATGTCATCTGCAAAGTTCGTTGGATGGTGTGGAGACGCTTTTATATACACAAAACAAAACATTCGCACTTTGTTTTGGCTCATAAGATGGCGTAATACCCGCGAGCCAAAACAAAGTGCGAAAGTTTTGTTTTGTGTATATAAAAGCGTCTCCGCACCATCCAACGAACTTTGCAGATGACATGATGTTCGTGAATAAAAACGGTGACATAAGCACGGAGTAAACATGTTGCAGACGGCAAAAATAATGCTCAAAAACATTATGTAACTTGCAATAAATAAGATTACAAAAGCCCACTGATGATGGTGATATTTGTCGCCGAAACTAGTATGGGAAAATAAAGAAATTAAACATATAACAAGTTGTTGTGCATCAAGGCGGACGCAACTTCTGATATTGTTGTTTTTCTATGCAAACACAGACCAAATGGAAGAGTTCCAAGATAAAATTATAGTTTACACTCATATGATCCGGGAATATAAGATGCATCACTTGTACACTTCAAGCCACAAAACTCCGAACACCACGAAGGAAATATTCAAATGGGACGGGAATCGGTGTATGTGATGTACAAGTACAGAAAACAAATGATTATAATTTAAGGAGAAAGAGTTCACTAACTGAGCAAATGAATAACACATTGGACCACATGTGGTCGTAAAGCAAGCAGTTATTCGCCTTGGCATTGAAAGATAGGACTGTCGGATATCATCCTGACGAATACCGTGGCCAATTCTGTTCAATTGGTACATTAGATTGTCAAAATCCCGAGGTGGTTGGAGGCCCCATGCTTCAAAGGTTCCCAGGTGGGGAGAGATTCTTCGACCTTGCTCACCAAGATATGGTCAGGCAAGCACGAAGACAAGCAGTAGAAACTTTTGCCGTGTATCGGCGGGCATTATCATGCTGAAATGTAAGACCAGGATGGCTTGCCAGGGAGAGGCAATCAGATGCGGCGTAGAATATTGTCGACGTACCGCTGTGCTTAAGGATGGCACGGATTGCAACCAATGGTGTCCTGCTATGAAATGAAATGGCACGCCACACCATCACCCCTGATTATCGGGCAGTACAGCAGGCGGCAGTCAGGCTGTCATTTCACCGCTGCGTGGGGTGTTTCCTGACATGTATTCGCTGGGCAGTGCGGCTTACTTCGAAGTGGGACTCATCACTAAAGACAATTCTGCTCCAGTCAATGAGATTGCAGGCCCCAATATCCTGCGAAGACCTGTGTGGATACGTCCCGGACAGCGGTGGGATACCAACCTGACTACCGCCCCACATGCGGCCCGAGAACCAGGAGTGATGGTGTGGGGTGCCATTTTTATCACAGCAGGACCCCTCTGAATGTCATACCTGGCACCCTTGCAGCACAGTGGTACGCCGACGATATTCTACGCCCTGACTGGTAAGCTGTCCTGGGCCTACATTTCAGAACGAGGAATCAGCATGGGTTTCGAAAAAGACAATCGTGTGAAATCCAGATCGCGCTATACGTCCACGAGACCCAGAGGGCCATAGACACGCGTTCCCAGGTAGACGCCGTGTTTCTTGACTTCCGCGAGGCGTTTGATACAGTTCCCCACCGTCGTTTAATGAACACAATAAGAGCATATAGACTACCAGACCAGTTGTGCGTTTGGATTGAAGAGTTCCTAGATAACAGAACGCAGCATGCCATTCTCAATGGAGAGAAGTCTTCCGAAGTAAGAGCGATTTCAGATGTGCCGCAGGGGAGTGTCGCAGGACCGGTGCTATTCACGTTATATATATATGACTTTGTGGATAACATCGGAACTTCGCCGAGGCTTTCTGCGGATGATGCTGTAGTATATCGAGAGGTTGTAACAATGGTGAATTGTACTGAAATGCAGGAGTATCTGCAAGGAATTGACGCATGGTGCAGGGAATGGCAATTGAATCTCAATGTAGACAAGTGTAATGTGCTGCGAATACATAGAAAGATAGATCCCTTATCATTTAGCTACAATACAGCAGGGCAGGAACTGGAAGCAGTTAATTTTACAAATTACCTGGGAGTAGGCATTAGGAGCGATTTAAAATGAAATGACCATATAAAATTAATCGTCGGTAAAGCAGATTCCAGACTGAGATTCATTGGAAGAATCCTAAGGAAATGCAATCCGAAAACAAAGGAAGTAGGTTACAGTACACTTGTTCGCCCACTGCTTGAATACTGTTCACAGGTGTGGGATCAATACCAAATGGTCCAAATGACTCTGAGCACTATGGAACTTAACTTCTAAGTTCATCAGTCCCCTAGAACTTAAAACTACGTAAACCTAACTATCCTAAGGACATCACACACATCCATGACCGTAGCGGTCGCGCGGTTCCAGACTGTAGCAGCCTAGAACCGCTCGGTCAGCCCGGCCGGCGATCCGTACCAGATGGGGTTGATAGAAAAGATAGAGATCATCCAACGGTGAGCAGCGCGGTTCGTCACAAGATCATTTAGTAATCGCGAAAGCGTTACGGAGATGATAGATAAACTCCAGTGGAAGACCTTACAAGAGAGACGCTCAGTAGTTCGGTACGGGCTTTTGTTGAAGTTTCGAGGACATACCTTCACCGAGGAGTCAAGCAGTATATTCCTCTCTCTTACGAATATCTCGCGAAGAGACCATGAGGATAAAATGAGAGAGATTAGAGCCCACACAGAGGTATACCGACAATCCTTCTTTCCACAAACAAAACGAGACTGGAATACAAAAGAGAACCGATAGAGGTACTCAAAGTATCCTCTGCCACACACCATCAGGTGGCTTGCGGAGTATGGATGTAGATGTAGATGTAGTTTCTACTGCTTGTCTTCGTGACAAGCAAGGTTGCCTGAGTTCTCCCCAATTAAGAACATCTCGAACATTATGGACAGGACCCTTCAATTAGCTCGGCATTTCGACGATTTAACGCGGCAACTGGACGGTATTTGGCAAGGTATCCCTTAGGAGGTCATCCAACAACCCTATCAATCAATGTCAAGCCGAACAACTGATTACATAAGGGCCATATGTGGACCAACACGTTACTGAATTCCTCAATTTGTGCAGTTCTTTCTCTTGAATAAGCCACCCATTTATTCTAAAATTGTAATGATTTGCTTGTGTGCACACGTACATCACATCTACTGCTTTACGCACCTTTCGGATAATCGCTTCTTGATGAATCAGTTTTTCTTTTTTTGTCTTAGAGTGTAAATTACCAGAAATAGCTGAAACAGGTAATTTTAGTGATGCACGTTTTTCGGATATGCATGCTTTGGAATGAGTCATAACGACAGAAAGCTTAGAACTTAAGCAGCAATCGCAAAATTTTGTCCGTCCCCTTCACGTCGTTGAAATGCTCCGGGCCTAGCCGTCACATCTGGCTCACCGGTTGTCGAACACTTTTCTGGGTAGCAGCGCTAACGAGACGGGCGCCCGGTGTGATGGGCTGCGCCTCCTGCGCTATTAACGGCGTCCTCTATTAACAGACGCCGCGACGCCGGCGTCGTTCGGCGCGCTGCTCTTTCATCTGGCGCGACACAATGCCGCGGCCCATTTGTCCAATCGCTATTGCTCCCGGCGCTGCCCACGCCATCGATTGTCGATGTTTGCGCTTTTTGTTCGCAGTCGCGCCTTCCCCCGCAGGTCCGGTGAAATGCGAACTTATTGGACCACGGCAGTGGATAACCGGGCGATGAAATTCGCGACTGCCTCGACATTGTACACAGATTCCTTGCTCTTAAGAGACGTTCTTCACGTTAAAGCGTTGTTTTACTTTACTTACATTTCAGATTTCAGTTGCTGCTAGCGAATTTTTAGGAGAACCACTGGGTCCTCCTATTCCTGCCTTGTTAAAAAGGGACAATTTTTCCTACACCACGGCTCCGGTATGTAGGCTTCGAGCAGGCTGTACAGGAGTTGCATCACTTCCGCAAGATTCTCCACTACCAGTCAGGAAATAACATTTCGTCCAAATCAATATCGTCATCATCAGATTCAGAGACATGACCCAGGGAACCACAACAACGTACACTTCTAAATAATGGTGTATTTGCACAAAACATGCACCAGTGTCCATCAGTTTTAATGTGAGGCGGACATATTACACCGTCAACAAAATAAGGTGCTTTAGAAATCATATAAATTTTACAATGTGGTAGTATACGTTCTATTGATACACTATCCCAAGTACCAACAAATATGTGCAAACGAAGCTCACAAATGTGCCAAATATATCCATTAAATGCAATTTCATAAAACTGAAAACGAATTTTAAATCTACTTTGCCAATATGAGCAACGACAGAAATTCGACATTGTCACCAAACACATTGTTTGCCATGGAAATCGTTCATATAGTTTATTTTTTCCGCCAGCGTGAATTGCATCACTAACTATTTCCTGAATCATTAGAATATTGGTACTGTTGGTATACAAATAACATTCTGGTAACTGATATCCATTTAACACTGACTTCATTTTGTCAATTCTAAAATTACATTCAGTAGCTTCTTCTATGAGATGTGGCAAAACAAGTTCAAATGCATCAATAGCATTATCTAGTCTACCACAGATGACATCACGTGCAAGTTTATACAAAGAATCCATTATTGAAAAGTGTACTTACTGTAGCAGATTCATCGTTGAACAGTGTAGAGATTCCACTACACTCGCACGACATTATGTGTAAACGAGAATTGGGCGTCCCTTACATAATTCAGACTTTACGTTGTTGCATCTTTATCTGTCACTGCATAACGCTCACATTTCAAAATTTCTGCACGTACCAACCTTTTGTTGGCGTGGACTATTATCTCCCGAGGAGATAACGAGTGTGGCGTTAGGGAGATTCGAGCGCGCACCGTCGCTTTCAGACAGTCGTTCTTCCCACGAACCATGCGCGACTGGAGCGGAAAGGGGAGGTAATGACAGTGGCACGTAAGGTGGCCTCCGCCACACACCCTTGGGTGGCTTGCGGAGTATAAATGTAGATGTAGATGTAGATTATCTCAGCGGGACAGTGACGCCCCCTTGCTGACCTCAGCCGACCCCGGTCGAGACACAGCGACCAAACAACCTTGTGTGTTGAATCGAAACTGCACTGAGTGCCATGTTTCATGTTTCATGACGCCCAATTCTCGTTTTCACATAATGTAGTGCGCGTGTTGTAGAAACTGTACACTGTTCAATAAAGAATCTACTACAGTAAGTACACTTTTCAATAATGGACTCTTTGTATAAAGTTGCACGTGGTGTGTGTGTGGGGGGGGGGGGGGGGGCGGGGGGAGGGAAGGGGGAAAGGCACATTAGTCATGTTTTACAACTTTTGTGAAAGTGGTTGGTACGAGGGATGTTCTGTAAGTAATGCAACCGATTTCCTTCTCGGTCAGTTTTGTCTGTAAAAAGCGGGAATTGTTGTGGGACATCGTGCAATATTCCGCCTTCAGCCTGTATTGTTTGATCAAGTTCCGATAGGTAGCGACGCTATCCGTGGGTTTCAAAACCGCGACTGTAACGGGACTGCGTTCCAAGCAGAGAGTATTCATCGAGTTTCGTTTGGCAGAAAACCAGAGGTTCGCAGATATTCATAGGCGCTTGCTGGATGTCTACGGATACCGGTCAGTGAAAAAAACACGGCGAGTCGTTGGGCGAGGAGACGGTCAACATCGCAACAAGGTCGGGCAAACCTGTACGATCTCCCGCGTCCCGGCCGGCCACATACACTTGTGACTCCTGCAATGTTGAAACGTGCGGACAGTCTCATTCGAAGTGATCGCCGCCTAATAGAAGGCCATAAAAAGCAACGGACGACCATCTGTGAAAAACTGTTTACGCATTACGAGGCTGGTGGCGACAATTTATTGTCGAACACCGTCACAGGCGATGAAATTATGGTTCATCACTTCGATGGATTGGTGCGATAGCAAGTCTCCGAATAAAAAGTTCAAAGCCGGTGAAGTCATGGTCTTCAGGCCGGCCACAGTGGCCGAGCGGTTCTAGGCACTACAGTCTGGAACCGCGCGATCTCTTCGGTCGGAGGTTCGAATCCTGCCTCGTGCATGGATGTGTGTGATGTCCTTAGGTTAGTTAAGTTTAAGTAGTTCTAAGTTCTAGTTAAGTTTAAGTAGTTCTAAGTTCTAGAGGACTGATGACCTCAGCAGTTAAGTCCCATAGTGCTCAGAGCCATTTCAACCATTTTTGATGGTCTTCAGGAACTCTGAGGGAGCTATTCTGTCTGATGTCTTCTCTCATGGTGCAACGATCAACTCGGAAGTGTGGTGCGCCATCGTCAGAAAATTGAAGAAACGACTTCAGCATGTTTGTCGCCACAAAAAGGCAAATGAAGTCCTTCTCCTCACCACAAACCAACGCCTCACACATTTTTGCCTACCGGTGAGGAGCTCACAGAACTTCACTGGACTGGTGTTTCTCATCCACGCTACAGCCCGGATGTCACAACTTTTGACTTCCTTCTGTTCGGCCCAATGAGGGATGCACTCCACGAGAGGAAATACGTGGATATTGGGGAGGTTACTCGTGCAGCAAGACGTTGGCTCTGACGACGGTCAGTAGAGTGATACCGGGCGGGAATACATGCTTTCTCAGTGTCGTAAGGCCTCACATTTCATGGACGTTATGTTGAAAAATAGGGTTTTGAAGCCAAAAGAATGGGGAATAATATGGTATATTCGTCTACTGAATAATAATAACCTGCTTTCAGAAAAAATGAATTGTAATATTTGTTGAATGCACCTCGTAATTATTGTTTAAAAATTTATATAGCTGATAAAATTAAAACAAATATTTGCACCATCGTATGAAAACGTAAAATGCGTTTACAGGCCCTTCTTCCGGCCGTTGTCTGTTGTCGTAACCTGAGAACGCAACTGCTCTGTCCAGTTGCTCCTCTGTTCGCACTCAGTTCCCACTCAGTTCAGTCTTCACACCAATAAAAAGTCCTTGGCAGTACCAGGGATCGAACATGGGTCCTCAGCATGGCGTATTATGAAAAATATGTAAGTTAACACTCTGTAGAAAGATTGAAAATTTTTGAGCTTTATGTCTCCCATTTAACATGAAGATTTTTCTTATACAGCGAAAAAACACGTTTACCGGTGACAGTGTTTGAAGTCTCAACAACAATTTAATAGTGCCTAGTCTGTAAGAAGGGCTTTCTTAGACTGCAAGCAACTGCTAACTATTCTTCTTTATCAGATTTCTTACTTTGTTTAGCTTACCTCTCCAAACCCTGTCTCCTCTCACAGTTCCTTTTCTTTCATTATCTCTGAATGACATAACTGTTCATGTATTTTCCAGAGCACCCGACAATAATAATTCCTTCGTCGTATGTGGCAGTAGCGTAATCTAAATAACTGACTACAGATCTGTAGACTTAGGGACTAGACGGTTGTTACAAACGTCGGGTCGTTATAATTTACGTGCAGCTAGTTACAAAAATGGTTCAAATGGCTCTGAGCACTATGGGACTTAACATCTGAGGTCATCAGTCTCCTAGAACTTAGAACTTAGAACTACTTAAAACTAACTAACCTAAGGACATCACACATATCCATGCCCGAGGCAGGATTCGAACGTGCGACCGTAGCAGTCACGCTTTTCCGGACTGAAGCTCCTAGAACTGCTCGGTCACAATGGCTGGGTAGCTACTTACGGTGGTGCAGTGTAGGATGTAATTATCACAAGGCAGCTAAACGTGGTAGATATTTTTAAGCGTTAATGCGAAACATATTTACGCTGGAAAAAAATTAGTTACAATTTTGGCCACCAGATGCAAATCTAGGGCCATGAATGCAAAGAGGACACATTGAAATGTTCTCATACGTAATGGATTACGAATGGGACGCGAGTAGAAAAGGTCAAACAAGTGAGAAAGGCATAATTCTGGTATTATTAACAGCCACTTACACAATTTGTTCAAAATGAGTAACGAAGATGTCGAATGGATGCTGTATAGCGCCAGAGTTGCATATGGTGGTCAGAATTGGAACTAATTGTTTTTTTTTTTTTCAACGTAAATTTGTTCCACATTAACGTAATAGAATATCTACCAAGTTTCGCTGTCATGCGATAATTATAGCCCACTCTGGAACTCTGTGAGTAGCTGCACGTCTGTTATAACAACCCGGTACAAGGTGAGCCTGAAAATTCTGGAAACGGTCCTCTGCTTAGGACAAGTCGCCCGTGCACACACATTGAGAGACATGTCAAAAGCGCCTCCTATCGTACAAATAACCGAAGTGAAGCGGTGATGCACGCTGCAACCAAGCTAACGGAGTCACTGTGAGGATGCGTCTCAATCCAAACTGAGCGCAAGATATAGCAACGCTTTAACATGAAGTTTTGCTTCAAACTAAGAAAAACGGCTACGGAGACTCATAAAGTATTTGTGCACCTGTACGGTGTTGAAGTAGTGAGTAAAACGTGTGTGTTTGAGTGGTTTAGAAGCGGGAAGGAAGGTATCGTGGATGACCCTCGTTCGAATCGACTGCCGGCCTCGGTGACCGAGCGGTTCTAGGCGCTGAGCCCGGAACCGCGCGACTGCTACTGTCACAGTTTCGAATCCTGCCTCGGGTATGGATGTGTGTGATGTCCTTAGGTTAGTTAGGTTTAAGTAGTTCTAAGTTATAGGCGACTCATGACCACAGATGTTAAGTCCCATGGTGCTCAGAGCCATTAGAACCATTTTTCGAATCGACTATCAACAAGCATCATCTAACGAGTGCCACTAATGCTTGTGGATGATCGGTGCCTGTGTTTGAGGACGACAGCGGAAGACTTAAAGATAAGCAACTATTTTTCACCACGTCTGAAAACGCGTAAGAAGGAAGGAGGGAAGAAAGGAAGTAAAATTAGAGTTTAAGGTTATGTCGACCGGATTATGAAAGGAAACCATTTTTACATCTGTCTGGTACGATTTAGGGAAGTCACGGAAAATCTAAATCTGGACGGTCGGACGGGAATTTGAACAAAAGGCAGAATATTTGTGGCTGGTTTGTACGGCACGCACTGACAGACGAGCAGGAGCAAACTCGGATGGAAACGTTTGCTGATTTCTTCAACATGCCTGATCGGAATCTGAAGTTTTTGGAAACCATCGTTATAGTAGATGAGACCTGGAGCTATCGGTACGATCTGGAGACCAAGTGACAGTCAGTGCTATGGTTTTCATCGTTACTTCCCTGCATTCCACAAACGGTCGGCTGACAAAAATCAATATAAAGACGATATTTATCGCCGTTTTCGACAGCAAGGGCTTGATCGATCATGGATTGCTACCCGAAGGTCAAACTATCAACGCAAAAGTTTACGAGGGAGTTTTGAAACGGCCGCTGCGAAGCACAGGTGGTTTCGGCCAGCAATGAGGAATTTCCTCCATGACAACGCCCGTCCGCACACTGCGATCCGCGTTCTCATCTTCCTCGCTCAGCGCAAGGTGACTATCGTTCAACAACGTCCTTATTCTGCAGGTTTGGTGCCGGTACACTTATTTTTGTTTCCCTGCCTTCAATTAGCCATGAAAGCGCAGACGTTGTGGATATCAAACAACGAGTGACCACGTTGCTTCCAGCGATTCCGCAAGAAGTGTTTGCTAAAAGCTTCCAACTGCTTTCCAACGGATGTCAAAAATGCATTGTAGCTAACTGTGTTTACATTGAAGGCCAGTAAAGATATTTTGTTCGTAAACCTGGCTTTCTTTATTTTCTGAGACCATCCACCGGGCTTTTCACAAGCATTGAATGAAGACTTTCACGACCGGATGACATAGCTGCTGGTAAACCTTTCGGAATGTGAGGTCGTGGTCCAAGAAACTCTTCCGTTCCTGACGTTTCGTCCAGGACTGGGCTGGACATCTTCAGAGGCGCTCCCCCGCTGAGTCTTGCCGGCTGACTGGTCGGACGTCCGAGAGCGACATATACACTGTAGGAAAGTGGGCGTGGTCGAAGTAACACGTGATGAGCAGAGATAATCCTTGTCAAAGATAAAACTTAACTATCGATTGATGTCTTGTCAAAGATAAAATTGTCTAGCGATTCTGCAGAGCTATTTGCCATATGTCGCTAAGTTTAATTACCTCCTCTTTTCTCTTAAAATTATCCTGATGCTTACAAATTTCTATGGCTTCTCTACATAGTCGTGGATAATAATTTGACGTTCTAGATAAAATTTCTCTTTCTGAAAACTTCATTTCGTGGTTTCCTGACTGAAGAGTTTTGTACATGATACATTTGTGGTTTGGCCCCACGATAGAAAAGCTTTGGGCGAATTCTTTGATCATCTAAATAAAATTAGTTCAAAAATCCAGTTCACCATGGAAATCGAAAATGATAATAGAATGTCATTCTTGGATGTTTTATTATGAGACGATCAGGTGGAACTTTGGAACATAGAATTTTTCCGAAAGTAACACATACCGACAGATATTAGCATAAAAATTCCAATCACCATCCACAACGAGAGGTGTCACTAAAAGTCTCGTCAGCAGAGCCGAGCGGATGTGCACATCGGAACACCTGGACGCTGAAATAAATCATTTGAAGTAGGCCTTAAAGAAAAATGGCTACTCAGGATAGTGGTAAAGAGAATTTTGCGATCAAGGAATAGAAGACCGAAAGGACAAGGATGGATCACAACGACGGAAAAATACAGTTCCTCTGCCTTTTATTAAAATGTTAACGATCAGATCGGTAAGATTTTACAGAAACATCACATCAGACCGTTCTTTAGACCAACAAAATAAGTCAAGTACTCCGATCCGTGAAGGATAATTGCCCTGTTCTGTCGAGATGTGGTGTATACAAAATTCCATGTACGTGTGGTAAATTTTATATTGAAACTACCAAAAGAAACTTAAATACACGTCTAAAAGGGCACAAAAGTGTTTGCCGAATAGAAAAAATAGAGAAATCAGAGGTAGCAGAGCATACTCTTCAGTCAGGAAACCACGAAGTGAAGTTTTCTGAAACAGAAATTTTATCTACAACGTCAAATTATTACCCACGACTATGTAGAGTTTTATATTTGACAAGGATTATCTCTGTTCATCACGTGTTACTTCGACCACGCCCCCTTTCCTACAGTATATATGTCGCTCTCGAAAGTCCGACCAGTCAGCCGGCAAGACTCAGCGGAGAAGCGCCTCTGAAGATGTCCAGCCCAGTCCTAGACGGAACGTCAGGAACGGAAGAGTTTCTTGGATCACGACCTCACATCTCGAAAGGTTTACCAGCAGCTTTTCACAAGCATCCTGCACAATAGATACCAAGGGTCAGAACTTATTTATACACGTAACTATAGTCAACCAACAGCTTTTCAAGACCCCATAAATGTCTCCCATTGAGACACATAAGTATCAAATTTGGCTCAAACGTGCCTACAATCGTGCTCTGTAACAGTGCAAAAGCGTGGAGTTCTGCGAGTTAATACCCGCGCTCCGCGATGCTTCAATCAGCAAGGCGACGACACATCGAAAAAAAGGCCACAGCTCAGAAGTTCATTGGATCTGTAAGTGGTGTTAACGTTGTCACATTGACCTAAAATTTTCCACAATGGTGTCCAATGCCACCTTGTATGTGTTACACGATGGAAACGTCGTCACACCTCCTTCTTTGACGCCTTTGCGATGGAGGTCAGAATGGCAACATCACTAAAATCAAACGGTTTTCTTCTGGATTGTCGAGGAAAACATTTCAGACGCACCACCAACACTCGAAATTGACACAGAAAGGAATCAGGTGTGGCATAAATGGCGTTAACTAAACCAACCCTTCCCTTGAGGCAGTTATCCCTCCCATTTCGCAGTCGAAAGCGATAGTTCGATATGAGACGAATGACAGGACAACGTTCTTGACAAATTTCGACACAGCTATCCTGGGCGTTTTAACCCCCGTTTCAGGACAACTTGGGGCTGCAATCCCGTCGAACGTGATCTGCTCCTTAGAACCCTAGCTCGACTGCAATATTTTCTTTGCTCTACAGGGTGAAACCAAATCACTAGAGACCGTTCAAAAGCATTCGACGAAATCGTGAAATCTAAATCTGATCCGAAGCAGCAAAGGTTGTTTTCGTTTTCTCAACCCTCTTGTCATGTAACAGCGGCGATGGAGTGGGAAGGGGTGCAACATGAATAAGTGCCTGAATGAAACTGCGAAGGGTTCTTCTAAGACCTCACAGTTTGGTAGCACTCCTGGCGCCACCCATGCACTTCTGTTGAGCAGTTTAAAAGTATCCACAGTATACTTGTCAGAAACCTGAGACATCAGTTCAGCCTCGCTGCTGCTTCAGTGCCTGAAATTATTCAAACCCCACAGCGAATATTAACAGTGATATCCTTCCATCCCAAAATTTTAATCCCACGCTTGAACCTTCCTTTCATTTCCGTCATTGCTTCTTCGACTAACAGATGCAACAGCAGGGGCGAAAGACTGCGTACCTTTTTTACAATCTTTTTAATCCGTGCACTTCGTTCGTGGTCTTCCATTCTTATTGCTCGCTCTTGGTTCTTGTCCGTATTGTAAATTACCCCTCTTTCCCTATAGCTTACCCTTATTTTCCTCAGAATTTCGAAGATCTTGCAGAATTTTGCATTGTCGAACGCTTCTTCCTGGTCGACAAATCCTGTGAACTTGTCTTGACTTCCCTTGCATCTTGCTTCCACAATCAATCGCATCGTCAGAAATGCCTCTGCAGTGCATTTACTTTTCCTAAAGCCAAATTGATCGTCATCTAACACATCTTTAGTTTCCTTTTCCATTCTTCTGTGTACTATATTCATCAGCATCTTGGATGAATGACCTGCTAAGCTGCCTGTGCGATATAATTCTTGCACTTGTCGGCTCTTGCAATCTTCGGAATTACGTGGATGACAATTTTTCCAAAACTCAGATGGTACAGGATATTGCCAGTCTCATACACTCTAGATACCAACGTGGGTAATCGTTTTGTCGCCGCTTCGATGGACTGTTATCCATCGCTTCTGTATTATTTGACCTTAATTCCTCCAAAGCTCTCTTAAATTCTGTTTCTAATACAGGATCCCCTATCTCTTCTAAATCGACTCTTTTTCTTCTTCTATCACATCAGACAGAACTTTCTCCTTATAGAGGCCCTCAGTGTATTCTTTACGGCTATTCGCTCTCTCATCTTCATTTAACAGTAGAAATCCCAATGCCTTTTAAGGTTACCACACTTGCTTTTAATTTCATGGAAGGTTTTTTGACCTTTCTGTATGCTGAGTCAGTCCTTCCGATATTCATTTCTTTTTAGATTTATTCGCATTTTTCATGCAATCATTTCGCCTTAGCTTCCTTGCATTTCCTATTTATTTATTTATTTCCCACGTGACTTGTATTTCTGTATTCCTGAAATTCCCTGAACATTTTTGCTCTTCTTTCTTTCGTCGAACAACTGAAGTACTTCTGTCATGCATGGTTTCTTCAGAAGTATCTTCATTGTACCTACGTTTTTCTCTCCAACTTTAATGAACTACCTACTGAGCTGTTCGTTGTTGCAATACCTACAGCCTCAGAGAACTTCAAGCGAATCTCTTCATTCTGTTGGTTCTTCCTGACTAATCTCTTAGATTTCAGCCTACTCTTCATCACTATTTCATTGTGACTGAGTCTATATCTGCCCCTGGGTACCCTTACCATCTGATATCTGATTTCGGGATGTCTGTCTCACCATGATGTAATGTAATTGAACTCTTCCTCTATCTGTCGGCCTTTTCCAGGTACACCTCCTCCTCTTGTAATTCTTGAATCGCGTATTCGTTATTACCATCTGAAACTGCAGAACTCAGTTAGGCCTTCTCCTTTGTCATTCCTTCTATCAAGCCCACATTCTGCCGTAACCTTCTACTCCTTTTCCTAAAACCACATTGCAATCCCTCATGACTATTAGATTTTCATTTCCATTTACGTACTGAATTAACCGTTCGATATCCATATATATGTTCTCTATCTCTTAATCTTCTGATTGCGCGGCATGTATACTTGGAACTATTGTTGTAGGTGTTGGTTTGCTGTGGATTCAGATGAGAACAACCCTATCAATCGATTCACAGTAACTCACTTTGTGTCCTGCCATCCTATTCATAACGATACCTACCCCTTTTATATCATTTTATGCTGCTGTTTACATTGTCCTGCGCTCGTTTGATCAGAAATTCTTATCTTGCTTCCACTTCACTTGACTGACCCCCGCTGTATCTAGAGTGAACCTTAGGATTTCCCATTGAAGATTTGCAAGCTTCCTTACCACATTCAGATTCCTGACATTCCACCTCCGCTGGTTATTCAATCTTTTTCTCATGGTCACCTCCCTTTTGGCAGTTGCCTCGTAGAGATCCGAATGGGGGACTAGCCCGGAATCCTTTACCAACGAAGAGATCATCGTGACTATTATCCAGTTACAGACCACATGGCCTGTTGAAAGACATTATGTATCTTTCATGGAGTGGTTCCCATTGCCTTCTGCATCTTCATGCCATTGATCATTGCTGATTCTTTCACATTTTAGGGTCAGTTCCATACCCCCACCTCAAGCGCAAAAGAGTGACCTGAACCTCTGTCTGTTCATCCGCCTTCTTTGACAAGGCTGTTGGCAGGGTGATGGGGACTTCTTATGCTGGCAGTCTTCAGCAGCCAATGCCGACGATTTTTATTTTTATTTATTTGTATATATTTTATTTTTTGAAATTTTTTTCACGGGAGATGTTTGACTCCGGGAGTGAGAACGCATTAATTACTAATCAAAGACACTACCCCTAGACGACGAGGTGACAAAGATATTATGTAATCGAAACTTCCGGGCAGATTAAAACTGTGTGCCAGGCCGAGACTAGTACTCGGGACCTTTGCCTTTCGCGGGCAAGTGCTCTACCAGCTGAGCTACCCAAGCACGACTTACGCCCCGTCCTCACAGCTTTACTTCTGCCAGTACCTCGTCTCCTACCTTCCAAACTTTACAGAAGCTCTCCTGCGAACCTGGCAAAGGTCCCGAGTTCGAGTCTCGGCCTGGCACACAGTTTTAATCTGCCAGGAAGTTTCACATCAGCGCACACTCCGCTGCAGTGTGAAAATCTCATTCTGGAAATTATATAACCGTCAGGTGCTAGCGCAGCTGCCTGGCTGAATTAGTGTCGAAGTTTGTGACAGGCACAAGTGGTCATCAAAGGTTCATGGATGGTGTCAAGTCCCCGCATGATGACGCCACAGGACGACTAGAAAGAGGAGGGCTGAGAAGGAATAAACACCCTTTCTTATTCGAGACATGCTATCGCGGGATGATTTGTCTGCAACTATTCAGTACTGAGGGAATTGAATTTCTTTTATTGTTATTATTATTACTATTATTTTATTTCGTCCATCTCAGTTGGACCGATACAAAATTCTGCTCTAGTGGCTACCGGTTTCGGAGTGACTGGCCCATTCTCAAACCGCACACGTTGCTGTTACCGTAATAATTCATACAATACGGTGCCAAAAGATACGAGCAGCCTCGGTACAGAAAAGTATATTGTGGGAAACCAGTACATCATTGATCATAGCCCCTGTGTCTGTTGTAACTGACTGACTGACTGACTGATATAACCAAACAACAGCACATAGTCTAAGCTCAATGGGGTACTTGCTGTACAGAGGCTGCATATACCTTTTGTCGTCTATTGTTTCAACAATTACGATTAATAGCAAGGTGTGTGGCTTGAGAATGGGTATGTCAGCCCGAAGTTAGTAAGCACTGCAGCAGAATTTTATATCAGTGCAACTCAGACGGACGAAATAGAAACAAATGAATAAATAAATTATTCAACTTCCCTAGTAAACATCCTTTGCTCCTTCGTAATACATCCAAATTTCCTAGAATGGTTTTGAACTTCGCTAGTGGTACCACGCCGTATACCACAGCAATAACTGCTGTCACATTGCACTCCACAGGCGTCAGCTCACGTTCAGTGAGGTGGCAGCCCAACTGTATCCTTAGAGTAGGTTGAAACGCCCATGGTGTGGCAGCAATGTCGAATGTTGTCGATAACATCACCCTGTGGCTCGTTACGCTGCGAACTGTCGATTTCGAATGTCTGAGAATCACAGTCCCGAGGGAAGGTGTGATTTCGTTGATGCACTCTATGCCACCCTGAGGCGTTTTCGTGTCGGTTGTCAGCGGCGGTACGTCTGAAATGTCCTCCTCGGCTGCCCATAAGAAAACCGCGAGAATTCAACAGTGGGTGTCGCGGCTTTGACCTCCACCGCAGAGACGTTAAAAAAAGTGGTGAGATATGGGCAAGAGGAGGTGTGGGGGCGTTCCCATCGTGTGGCACGTCCACTGTGGCGTTGGACAGAATCGTGGGTAGCCGGCCGTGGTGACCGAGCGGTTCTAGGCGCTTCAGTCCGGAAGAGCGCTGCTGCTACGGTCGCAAATTTGAATCCTGCCTCGGGCACGGATGTGTGTGCTGTCCTTAGGTTAGTTAGGCTTAGGTACTTCTAAGTCTAGGGGACTGATGACCTCTTATGTTAAATCCCATAGTGTTTAGAGCCATTTGAACCAGTTGAATTGCGGGTAAATTTGGTGCCTTTTCTTCGCATGTGTCGTCACGTTGCCGTCCGATGCCTCACCCAGTCCGAGGGTGGCGTCGCAGGGTGCCACGCTTCTGCACCGTGACAGAAGAACCTCGAAAACAGCTGGCAGACAGATACGGGGTTTCGAAAAAGCGATCCCCAAAATAGGTTGTGCAATGAAGAAACAATTTTCAGAGACGTGTATGTCTATTGAAGAAATGTCTCCATGGTCGTACACAGAACCAGAATAAGAGGGCGAACAATATGACTTGGACCATGATTCTGATCCTCACATCCATGAAGGTTCTTTGCAATAGATGTCAGAGTCCTATAATACAACCTCACTACTGCTGGCAAAGTTATCTGCTTTATCACAAGAAACTGCTCTTGCTGTATTACTTACGTACCTTCCTGGAGATTTCGCCTTTTAAAGAACATTGCTGAATTGCGACATGTTTTCACTGAATTAACAATACAATTCACAAAGCAACTGCAAAGATTTTACGTCATTCTTCAGATTCACTGTCTGCAAGGAAACTCCAGTATCCTAGCCCAGCAACTTTGCAAAATTTTAGTCTGTGTTACTTTTTATTTCACATCAAATGCATGTTTATTTCACCTTAAATGTCTTTCGTATTTTATTCTTATGCAGTGTAGTGGTTCTGACACACTTGACATTATTAATGATAATGATTATGGTAATAATGTATAGTACATGTGCTCAGTGTTAAGGCCCGTCTGCAAAGTTTTCTGTATACGGTACGGGACGTGCAGACGTTTAGATCGATGTTAGTCTTTTATTTGCAGATGAAACATACGAGGCGCTCTGTGTTATGCTGGGGAGCAGCCACGTGGCGCCAGTCCGAGCGTAAACACCCCCCGCCCCCAATCCCCGCCCCCTCACACATACACACACACACACACACACACACACACACACACACACACACACACTTACACACACATCAGCACAGCTGCATCCGGATTGCCAACTCACAGCGGCCGTCGCCAGAACCGTCACACACAAGGCATGTAGAAAGTACACTGACGTCCATGAAAATAGCGGCACACGCATAGAATAGGCATAGTGGAAATGGAAATGAGCGTTTGTCGTCATGGGCCGGGAGGCCCCTTGCGAGGCAGGTCCGGCCGCCTTGGTGTAGGTCTTATTACATGCGACGCCTCATTGGGCGACCTGCGCGCCGGATGGGGACGAAATGATGATGAAGACAACACAACACCCAGTCCCTGAGCGGATAAAATCTTCGATCCAGCTGCGAATCGAACCCAAGCCTACCGGACGGCAATCTGTCACGCTGACCACTCAGCTATCGGGGCAGACATAGGCAGAGTGAATGTATACTGTATGTGTACTGTACCAACAGACAGTCATTGTGATGGCAAACAGATTGCACGTACTGTGGCCCAACGGTGTTATATCATAAAATCAGTTTTACGCCCACTTTTATGCCCGGAAGTCAGTATTACGCCATCGTGTGTGATGAGAAAATGAGTGTCACACCACCTTGTGTTACGAGGAAGCCAGTCTTTTGTGATGCGAAAGTCAATGTTTCGTCCTCTTCTGAGACGGGCGTCGTATTGCGCAATGTTACGTGAAATGAAGTCATTGTTGCACAGACTGCTGAGAAGGAAAATTGGTGTTGTGCGGTCTTATGTGACAAGAAACTCAATATTACGTGACAGTGAAGTTGTTAACAGGAAAGTATTCATTCCATCTTGTGTGACAGGAAATCTGTATAAAGCCGTCTTTTCAGGCTTGAAAGTCATTTTACGCAGTCTTTTCCACAAAACTCGTCTCTGGAGCACTGAAACCTAGCCTGGTAGCACACATAACCACAAATGCTTCAGACTGTACTGAATCCCAACGTAATGAGTCACAAATTTAGGCTTTTTGATGACTCGCACTTCAACCTGTGCTATGTAGATGGCCACATTTGCTTTATATTCCACTGTACTTCTAGATGCATTCAATAGGGATCCACACTGTTACTTGTTAACAAAGTGCAAGTCATAGTGATTAAAATTCTTCTGGGTATTATGATACGTCATTGATACAAACTAACAACAACAATAAAACCGACGTTTCGGCCGAAGTGCACCGGTCTTCCTCAGAGCACGACTGGTTTTGTATGGGGATAGGTGTCTCTATTTATTAGGGACTATCGATGTCTGACGTCACTGTTGTAAAACTGTTAATTGGCCATTGATTGGCTAGTCATGACGTAAGAGAAGATGGAAGAAAAGAGGCTATTCGTGGATGTCCATGTAGTCAAGGATTTGAAGCTATCCGCCAATCAGCGTTAGGCTTCTGGTCGGCAAGTTTTCCTCCTAGTGTGCGCGGAAGTGGACTGGCAGTTGTCAGTCATTGGGAATAAAATCAGTTCTTCATGATATTCAGGACTTTCTACCACATGGAGATCAATACGTTCTCTATGGGACAAAATCCACAGACGTGCAAGCAATTTTCTGAGAACTCCAAAAGAGTGCTACAGGAGTTTATTGTTCACAATATACAGTGTGTAACAGGTAAAAGTGCAGATATTTTTACATGTGGTACCTTAATGTGTACACACATAATTGTGTTGGCTGTTTTATCTCTGAGTGGAACAGTCTTCCTACAAACATGTCACAGACTTAATGACCTGATGTTTCCTGCATGGCTGTAACTGCAACTGTAAGTGGACTACGCCTGTCAGTATAGACTACCATTTTGAGACCACACTTCAACACCTGACCTGCAGCACTGGGGAAAATAAGCATTATGGCTTGCTCTAGCCACATGTACTTGGAGGTACTGAAGCGTTCCCTTAGAAAAATTTATGAATTACTGTGCTGATAAACCTCTTACTTTATTTGATTTTCATACAGCTGAGCAGAACTGAACGTACTCAAACATTTCTCTCTTTACTTATTCTGATCAACACTAAACTGACACACAATGTTTTTAGCGCAACGCAATCTGACTTCCAATAATCCCTACAAATAATGGCCCTGACTAACATTAACCTATACCTTTCCCAAATCACTTACCTCACAAAAATCTTCGTTACTCGAAGTACTGCAATACAGCGAGCGCCACAACTGCCAGCTAAATAAAAGATTCAAACTACTGAAGGCACCAACTACTGATAGCCGTAGTTAGCAAATGAAAGATTTTGTTACAGAACAAACAATGTATTTCCGTAATAGTGTTTAAAAGTCATTATATAGTAGCAATATTCCAACAATGCAAATCAGCCACAGACTGCACACAGCACAGTCGGTGATTTTCATACAGAGTGCTACATAGCGTTACCAACATAAAAACCTAAACAGCCTACGTACAGTACTAACCAATCTAAAAGCATATGACTTGTAATAGCTATAATCATAATTTTTAGTTTGCAAATGACATAAGTACTGATGTAATGTTGTTCAATACACCATCCTCAGTCAGCAATAGAAATACCTGCACATAATATCGTTACAGCATGTATATGAATGATCTGACGGTTAGTTTGGAAAGCTATATGAGACTGCTTGCTGGCAAAGAACTGTAGCAAAGTACAGAAAAATCCACATGGATCAGCACTGGACGCTAATCATAAACAAATGTAACGAGTTGTGCATAATTAGGTGGGAACACTCATTTCCAGTCGATAGATTGCAAGTGATCTATCACATGGAATTGCAAAAACCTTAAAATATCCTGAGTGACGTGAATTGATTTCACCACGGAAAACCACTATAGGAAAATCAGGTGCAGAGTCAAAATTCATTGGTAGAATCCCATGAAAATGTAAGTCGTACACGAAAGAAGTGGCTCAGAAAACGCTGATTCGTTCGATTCTTGAGAATTTTTCCTCTGTTTGGAACATTTACATAAGAGAGTTAGAGAAGATAAAAAAGTGGTGCTGCAATTACGGGTTAGTTTAGTAAGTGCGAGAGTGTTATAAAGATACTCATCGAACTGCAGAGGCAGATTTTACAAGAGAGGCGTTGTACATCACTGAAATGTTTAAAAGTTTGAATAAAACTGTCTATCTGTGTCAATCACTTTTTATTTTCTCCCACGACTCGTTTCGAGAGTTTATACTCTCATCTTCAGGTACAAAACACCGATATCTTGTTACATGAGTACCAGCTGAACGCAGCTAGTTTTTTTTTTTTTTTTTGTCGACTGATACAGATAAATTGTTACATTTAAATTTTTATTGTCAAAACGGTTACAGTTTCCTTAAAAACAATCCAACAAGGACGATTTGAAGTTACAGAGGTGTTTGCAATTCAACTTATGAGTGGGTAAAATGTGGATCATGTATCTTACTTTTGGAATTTCGTTATTAATGAATCAGTGGACGGAACCCAGCCCTTATGAATCGGTATGGTGATTTTCATTTAGATAAGTCACGAAATCCTGTCATAGAAAAACTTTGTGCTCTGAGTAGCCGGCATCGTTCTCCAATTTTACCGTTTCTAGACGATCTGTCGGATATCGATGAAGCGAATCTTCATCACGGAAGCAACGCACGGCAACACTTAGGCTTGCGGCAGAAGCGTAAGCGCTTAAGCAACGCATGCGCAGTGCCAACTGGGTACAGCATGCATGCACCAGTGGCGTCTTAAGCAGGGGAACTCAGAGTACTTTCGCCAGTACATACCTGAAGATGGGCAGAAGGCTGTGGGCTGAAATATGGTGGCGGCAAGGAATTGATTTCTGGTTGTTCACCCGAACATTTCATGGAACAACTTGCGAAATGTCGACGACAGAAAGATCAGGGGAATTAGAACTCATACGAAGGCTTATGAAGAGTTGCTCTACGTATAATCCGCAAACGGAGCGGGAAAATGGCGGTTTCAGAAGTATCCGCCGTCACACACTCTAATGCGGCTTGCAGAGTATAGATGTAATTGTAGATGTAGACTGTCTGACCACAATCGGCAACTTGCATTGTTGAGCGGTATAAATTTCTTGTAGCGGAATTAGGAACACGCACTTTCAAACATTTACGTATTGAAGATGATAGCCCTGTCTTCAGGCATGTGAAAAGTTATACAGGGTGGTCCATTGACAGTGACAGGCCAAAATATGTGACGAAATAAGCATCATAAGAAAAAACTACAAAGAACGAAACTCGTCTAGCTTGAAGGGGGAAAACAGATGGCGCTAAGGTTGGCCCGCTAGATGGCGCTGCCATAGGTCAAACGGATATCAACTGCGCTTTTTTAAATAGGAATCCCCATTTTTTATTACATATTCGTGTAGCGCGTAAAGAAATATGAGTGTTTTAGTTGGACCACTTTTTTCGCTTTCTAATAGATGACACTGTAATGGTGAAAAAGTGTAAGTACGTGGTATCACGCAACATTTCGCCAGCGCGGACGGTATCTGCTTCGTGATACATTACCTGTGTTAAAATGGACCGTTTTCCTATTGCGGAAAAGGTCGACATCGTGTTGATGTATGGCTGTTGTGATCAAAGTGCCCAAAGGACGTGTGCCATGTATGGTGCTCGGTATCCTGGACGACATCATCCAAGTGTCTGGACCGTTCGCAGGATAGTTACGTTATTTAATGAAACAGGAGGTGTTCAGCCATATGTGAAACGTCAACCACGACCTGCAACAAATGATGATGCCCAAGTAGGTGTTTTAGCTGCTGTCGCGGCTAATCCAAACATCAGTAGCTGACGAATTGCGCGAGAATCGGGAATCTCAAAAATTTCGGTGTTGAGAATGCTACATCAGCATCGATTGCACCCGTACCATACTTCTATGCACCAGGAATTGCATGGCGACGACTTTGAACGTCATGTACAGTTCTGCCACTGGGCACAAGAGAAATTACAGGACGATGACAGATTTTTCGCATGCATTCTACTTAGCGACGAAGCGTCATTAACCAACAGCGGTCACGTAAACCGGCATAATATGCTCTATTTGGCAACGGAAAATCCACGACGACAGCGACAAGTGAAACATCAGCGACCTTGGCGGGTTAATGTATTGTGCGACATTATGGGAGGAAGGGTAATTGGCCGCCATTTTATCGATGGCAATCTAAATGGTGCAATGTCGCTGATTTCCTACGTAATGTTGTGCCGATGTTACTACAAGATGTTTCACTGCATGACAGAATGGCGATGTACTTCCAACATGATGCATGTCCGGCACATAGCTCGCTTGCCGTTGAAGCGGTATTGAATAGTATATTTCATGACAGGTGAAAAAATTGGTCGTCGAAGCACCATACCATGGACCACATGTTCACCGGATCTGACGTCCCCGGATTTTTTTCTGTGGGGAAAGTTGAAGGATATTTGCCATCGTGATTCCCTGACAACGACTGACAACATGCGTCAGTGCATTGTCAATGCATGTGCGAACATTACGGAAGGTGAACTACTCGCTGTCGAGAGGAATGTCGTTACACGTATTGCCAAATGCATTGAGGCTGACGGACATCATTTTGAGCATTTATTGCATTAACGTGGTGTTTACAGGTAAGCTCGCTGTAACAGCATGCGTTCTCAGAAATGATAAGTTCACAAAGGTACATGTATAACATTGGAACAACCGAAATAAAATGTTCAAACGTACCTATTTTCTGTATTTTAATTTAAAAAACCTACCTGTTACAAACTGTTCGTCTAAAATTGTGAACCATATGTTTGTCACTATTACAACGCCATCTATCTCAAAGCGAAAAAAGTGGTCCAACATTCATATTTCTTTACGTACTACACGAATGTGTAATAAAAAATGGGGGTTCCTATTTTTAAAAAAACGCTGTTGATATCTGTTTGACCTATGGCAGCGCCATTTAGCGGGCCATCCATAGCGCCATCTGGTTTCCCCCTTCAAGCTAGACAAGTTTCGTTCTTTATAGTTTTTTCGTTTGACGCTTATTTCGTGACATATTTGGCCCGGTCACGATCGATGGACCACCCTGTATTTAAGCTAGATACCGCCTGGCTGCTTGCGAGAAGAAATAGGCGAATTTTCTTGGAATAACGGCGGGTACGGCTCTTTCGTTTGCACCACATTTACCTGACGCGTCGTCCATGGAACATGTTTCTTACGTATTTGGTTACTGACTTGTTTCTTATCCCCCAGCAGCCAGGGGATACTGATTTGTAATGTTGCAACAAACTGTCTGAAGTGAGATTCCTCTGGAATATATCTGGCCACTGTTTCATCCCAAGACACCCTTGCTCTTTGGTCCCATAATGTGGTGGATTCACACTATAGTGAAGGTAATAGACAATGCACAGTTCAGTAACTTTAATAATTTGTGTGCTATCAGGTTCCTAACCTTTGGCAATTACGTCGTTTCATTCAAATTTTGATACACCACCGAGGTTTATTGTTTACTTTTGGTCATTCTGAAAAGTGTTCGAGGGACGTGTTTCTCAAACAGCTAACAATGTGTAGTCAGAACGAAATTTTCACTCTGCAGGAGAGTGTGCGCTGATATGGAACGTCCTGGTAGTTTAACACTTTGTGCCAGACCGAGACTCGAACTCGGGACCTTTGCCTGTCGCGGGAATGTACTCTATGGACGTGAGATACTGACGGAAGTAAAGCCGTGAGGACGGGTCGTCAGTCGAACACAGCGGTAGAGCACTTGGCAGCGTAAGGCAAAGACCGTGGACACGGGTCTCGGTCCGGCACACAGCTGTAATCTGTCAGAGAGTTTTATGTGTGGTCGATCTAATCGACGTCGTTGCTTTGCATCCCTCAAGTCCAGACTGCAAATCTCTGCTACTATATGAAAATCTTACTTATACTTGGCTCTAGGTTCGTAGCTATATGACTGTCGCAGTACACGACTTTCACCTTGATGTTCGTTCGCTGAAAATCGGACTTTACAATCCTCAACTTATGGAAGCTAGATCGTGACTGCTGCAGATCGCTACCAAACACTTCCATTTATAAAACAATCAATAAAATTCATCCACCGCGATCATTCAAAGTGCTGAACCGGCTCTATTTTATTGTAGTTCGATGAAATTACAGTAATGCGCCAAAGAAACTGGTATAAGCATGCGTATTCAAATACACAGATATGTAAACAGTCAGAATACGCCGCTACCTTCGGCAACGCCTACGTAAGACCAGAAGAGTCTGGCGCAGTTGTCTGTTGTTACAATGGAAGTTTATCAAGATTTAAGAGCGTTTGAACGAAGTGCTACAGTGAGCGCTCGAACGGTGGGAATCAGGATCTCCGTTGTGGCGGTGAAGTGGGGATTTTGCCATACCACCATTTCATGAGTGTACGGTAAATTCGGCAAAACATCATGTCTCCGACATCGCTGCGGCCAGAAAAAGATCTCTACATCTACATCTACATCTACATCCATACTCCGCAAGCCACCTGACGGTGTGTGGCGGAGGGTACCCTGAGTACCTCTATCGGTTCTCCCTTCTATTCCAGTCTCGTATTGTACGTGGAAAGAAGGACTGTCGGTATGCTTCTGTGTGGGCTCTAATCTCTCTGATTTTATCCTCATGGTCTCTTCGCGAGATATACGTAGGAGGGAGCAATATACTGCTTGACTCTTCGGTGAAGGTATGTTCTCGAAACTTTAACAAAAGCCCGTACCGAGCTACTGAGCGTCTCTCCTGCAGAGTCTTCCACTGGAGTTTATCTATCATCTCCGTAACGCTTTCGCAATTACTAAATGATCCTGTAACGAAGCGCGCTGCTCTCCGTTGGATCTTCTCTATCTCTTCTATCAACCCTACCTGGTGCGGATCCCACACTGCTGAGCAGTATTCAAGCATTGGGCGAACAAGCGTACTGTAACCTACTTCCTTTGTTGTCGGATTGCATTTCCTTAAGATTCTTCCAATGAATCTCAGTCTGGCATCTGCTTTACCGACGATCAACTTTATATGATCATTCCATTTTAAATCACTCCTAATGAGTACTCCCAGATAATTTATGGAATTAACTACTTCCAGTTGCTGACCTGCTATTTTGTAGCTAAATGATAAGGGACCTATCTTTCTATGTATTCGCATCACATTACACTTGTCTACATTGAGATTCAATTGCCATTCCGTGCACCATGCGTCAATTCGCTGCAGATCCTCCTGCATTTCAGTACAATTTTCCATTGTTACAACCTCTCGATACACCACAGCATCATCTGCAAAAAGCCTCAGTGAACTTCCGATGTCATCCACCAGGTCATTTATGTATATTGTGAATAGCAACGGTCCTATGACACTCCCCTGCGGCACACCTGAAATCACTCTTACTTCGGAAGACTTCTCTCCATTGAGAATGACATGCTGCGTTCTGTTATCTAGGAACTCCTCAATCCAATCACACAATTGATCTGATAGTCCGTATGCTCTTACTTTGTTCATTAAACGACTGTGGGGAACTGTGTCAAACGCCTTGCGGAAGTCAAGAAACACGGCATCTACCTGTGAACCCGTGTCTAAGGCCCTCTGAGTCTCGTGGACGAATAGCGAGAGCTGGGTTTCACACGACCGTCTTTTTCGAAACCCATGCTGATTCCTACAGAGTAGATTTCTAGTCTCCAGAAAAGACATTATACTCGAACATAATACGTGTTCCAAAATTCTACAACTGATCGACGTTAGAGATATAGGTCTATAGTTCTGCACATCTGTTTTACGTCCCTTCTTGAAAACGGGGATGACCTGTGCCCTTTTCCAATCCTTTGGAACGCTTCGCTCTTCTAGAGACCTACGGTACACCGCTGCAAGAAGGGGGGCAAGTTCCTTCGCGTACTCTGTGTAAAATCGAACTGGTATTCCATCAGGACCAGCGGCCTTTCCTCTTTTGAGCGATTTTAATTGTTTCTCTATCCCTCTGTCGTCTATTTCGATATCTACCATTTTGTCAACTGTGCGACAATCTAGAGAAGGAACTACAGTGCAGTCTTCCTCTGTGAAACAGCTTTGGAAGAACGGGTCCAACGACGACTGTAGTGAAGCGTTGAGCGTGACAGAAGTCCAACCCTTCCGCAGATTGCTGCAGAGTTCAATGCTGGGCCAGCAAGTGTCAGCGTGCGAACCATTCATCGAAACATGAGCTTTCGGGGCTGAAGGCCCACTCGTGTACCCTTGTTGACTCCACGACACAAAGTTTTACGCCTCGCCTGGGCCCGTCAACACCGACATTCGACTGTTGATGACTGGAAACTTGTTGCCTGATCTCGTTTCAAATTGTATCGAGAGGATGGACGTTTACAGGCATGGAGACAACCTCATGAATCCATGGACCGTGCATGGTAGCAGGGCACTGCTCACGCTGGTGGAGGCTCTGTAATGGTCTGGGGCGTGCGCGGTTGGAGTGATATGGGACCCCTGATACGTCTACATACGACTCTGACAGGTGACACGTACGTAAGCACCCTGTCTGATCACCTGCATCCATTCATGCCCACTGTGCATTCTGACGGACTTGGGCAGCTCCAGCCGGACAATGCGTCACCCCACAAGTCCAGAATTGCTACAGAGTTGCTCCAGGAGCACTCTTCCGTCAACCTACCCAGACATGAACATCACGTTCTATTTAGTACGGATCTCCATCCTCTCTTACTCTTACGGATCTATGGACAACCCTGCAGGATTCATGGTGTCAGTTCCCTCAAGCACTACTTCAGACGTTAGTCGAGTCCATGCGACGTCGTGTCGCGGCACTTCTGCATACTCGCGGGAGCCCTAGACGGTATTAAGTGTACCAGTTTCTCTGGCTCTTCAGTGTATGTTGAAGTCCTCACTTAATTTCCCGCACGCGAATACTTTTACAAGTCAGCTCGAGCCTCTATGAATAACGCTGAAATTGGAAGTTCATGCCGTCCGTGGTTGCCGAGCGGTTCTAGGCGCTTCAGTCTGTAACCGCGCGACTGCTACGGTCGGAGCTTCGAATCCTGCCTTGCATATGGACTTGCGTGATGTCCTTAGATTAGTTAGGTATAAGTAGTTCTAAGTTCTAGGGGACTGATGACCTCTGATGTTAAGTCCCATAGTGCTCAGAGCAATTTGATTTCGAAGTTCACAGCTGTTCGGCAATCTGAAATGAAACAGTCTTCCAAATCCTGGTGGAATTTATCGAAACATAACGCAGTGACAAAGTTAGTCTTCTGACAACCATTTTTCTCCGAAACACAACATTTTCCGAGGTTTTTACGCAGCCCAAATTAATAAGATATAAAATATTCTTCTCAAATTCTTTACATGTTCCGTACTGCTTAGCGTCAATACATCTACTTTTTTTTGCAATGTTCGTTCGCTTGGACCTTTTAGATTCACGTATCGCTCCACTAATCCGATATACGGGCACTTACAAAGCCTAAAAGCTATAATGTTGGGGATACTATTCTCATCCATATCTAAAAATGACACGTCATTCTACATCCTTTACAGAGAAGCTTGTGCCGGCCACGGTGGCCGAGCTGTTCTAGGCGCTTCAGTCCGGAACCGCGTAACTGAAACGGTCGCAGGCTCGAATCCTGCCTCGGGTATGCATGTGTGTGCTTTCCTTAGGTTAATTCGGTTTAAGTAGTTCCAAGTTCTAGAGGACTCATGACCTCCGATGTTAAATTCCATAATGTTCAGAGCCATTTGAACAGAGAAACATAAATCTGTACTCTATCACTAATTCGTGGTACTAGGCTGGTGCATAAATTCGTAACGTCGGCATTCTGGTTGCTGTGAGTTTATTTAGCGATTATCACTTTTTATTTGTAGTCCAATGTTACGGTTTGAGTTTACATATTGTCATTTAGAGATAGTGAGTGGAACTGTGGACGCTACTTAGTCTGACCATTTACGATATATTCTTCTGTTTGAGTTCAGTTGAGGGCTGACAGCAGGGAGGCAGCTAGAAACATTTGCACCGTGTATTGGGATAATTCCAATGGACAGAGCACGGCAAGAAACAAATTTTCCTCCTTTTAAGGAGGATCGTTTTGACTTTAATGACTCTCCACGTTAAGGAAGACCCTCGGGGTTTCATGAAAATCGTTTAAATGCGTTAATCCACCGTGAACCAAATCAGTGTTGGCAGATTTAAAGAACTGTGATCATTCCACCACCATGCGACATTTGAATGTAATGGGGAACGTTCAAAAATCGGGTAGGACCGTTCAAAAATCGGGTGTATGGGTACGGCATGTTCTAAACCAAAATTACAAAAATAGCTGGTGGTCATACGTACATTTCTGCTTGCTCTTCTTCAATTGGCTCGTGAGCAACACCCACCGTTCCTGTCCTCTATCGTTATTGGGGACGAGAAATTGTGTCTCTGTGCTAACACGAGGAAAAGAAGGGAATCGTTGAGCTCAAACAAAGCTGCAACTCCTCGTACCAAGACCTGCACGCACCAACTAAAGGTGCATCCGGTGCAATAGCGACTGTGTGCTGCACCATGAATTGCTTCCGCGAGTGTAACCATTACTGCTGACATTTATTGTCAACAACTGAGAATCTTTCAGACGCAATCCAAGAACAACGACCAGAAAGACTGCGTAAAGTGAAGCTACTGCACGACAACAATGTGCTAGACAGACAAAAAACACTATCTTGCTCCTCAAATTTTCTCATTTTCCACTTTCTTTTCGGTAACCTTCAATGAACTTCCTCACTGGATGAAAATGTACGCCGAACAAGGTTTGACGAGTTCATCGCCTCAAAATCACGCGATTTTTACAAGCGCGGAATCATTCTACTGCATTCTTTTGTGTTTGTTTGTCTACTGAATCGATTGTTATGACCCGAAGAAACTGTTTTCGTCAGGCTGTGACTGCGGGTTCTGTGTTTGCTCTGGCAGAAGGCTCATCGAACTAGAACACATGGTATGTAACTCCACTGCTGCTTTACTTAACTTTGCTATGGTTCTTTTCTGCAGGAGTACTGGATAATTTATATCTGTCATTGACCGTGAAAGTGTCACCTGACTCACAGATTAACAGATTAACAAATTGTTCTCTTGCAGTACAAGATGCAACATTTACGAAAGTACATTTGTTCAAAACTTGAACTGTTACTGTCTTAGACGTTCGTGTTGACTGCTGTAGCTGGGGTCTCGAACTGGGGCCGAGCTCTTGAGTGTTTCCCTCCACGCCGAAGAGCCAACAGAAACTGGCACACCTGCCTCATATAGTGTAGGGGCCGCGCGAGCACGCAGAAGGGCGGCACCACGACGTGGCATGGTCTCGTCTAACGTCTGAAGTAGTGCTGGAGGGAACTGATACCGTGAATCCTGCAGGGCTGTCCATAAATCCGTAAGAGTACTAGAGGATCGAGATCTCTTCTGAATAGTAACTTGCAAGGCATTGTAGGTATGCTCGATAATGTTCATTTCTGGGAAGTTTGGTGGTCAGGGGAAGTGTTTAATTTCAGAACAGTGTTCCTGGAGACACTCTGTGCCATTTCAAGACGTTTGGGGTGTTGCATTGTCCTGCTGTAATTGTCCAAGTCCGTCGGAATGCACAATGGACATCAACGAAAAAAATGGTTCAAATGGCTCTGAGCACTATGGGACTCAACTGCTGTGGTCATTAGTCCCCTAGAGCTTAGAACTACTTAAACCTAACTAACCTAGGGACATCACACACATCCATGCCCGAGGCAGGATTCTAACCTGCGACCGTAGCAGTCGCACGGTTCCGGACTGCGCGCCTAGAACCGCGAGACAACCGCGGCCGGCGGACATCAACGGATGCACGTCATCAGACAGGATGCTTACGCACGTCTCACCTATCAGATCGTCTCTAGACATATCAGGGGTCCCATGGTTCAAATGGCCCTGGGCACTATGGGACTTAACATCTATGGTCATCAGTCCCCTAGAACTTAGAACTATTTAAACCTAACCAACCTAAGGACATAACACAACACCCAGCCATCACGAGGCAGAGAAAATCCCTGACCCCGCCGGTAATCGAACCCGGGAACCCGGGCGTGGAAAGCAAGAACGCCACCGCACGACCACGAGATGCGGGCGGGGAGTCGCATATCACGCCACCTGCACACGCTCTACGCCGCTACAGAGCCTCCACCAACTTGAACAGTCCTCTGCTAAGATGCAAGGTCCATGGATTCATAAGGGTTGTCTATGGAGATACATCAAATGGTTCAAATGGCTCTAAGCACTATGGGACTTAACATCTGAGGTCATCAGTCCCCTAGACGTAGAACTACTTGAACCTAACTAACCTAAGGACATCACACACATCCATGTCCTAGGCAGAATTCGAACCTGCGGCCCTAGCAGCAGCACGGTTCCAGACTGAAGCGCCTAAAACCGCTCGTCCACAGCGGCCAGCTACACGTTCATCAGCTCGATACAATTTGAAACGAGACTCGTCCGACTAGTCAGCATTTTTTTCAGCCATCAACAGTTCATTGTCGATGTTGACGGGCCCAGGCGAGGCGTAAAGCTTTGTGTCGCATAGTCATCAAGGGTACACGAGTGGACCTTCGGCTTCGAAAGCCTATATCGATGATGTTCCGTTGAATGATTCACACGCTTGTAATTGTTGATGGTCCAGCGTTGAAATCTGCAGCAATTTGCGGAAGGGTTGCTCATGTGTCACGCTGAACGATTCTCTTCAGTCGTCGTTGGTTCCGTTCTTGCAAGTTCTTTTTCCGAACGCTGCGATGTTGGAGATTTGATGTTTTATCGGATACCTGATGTTCACGGTACACTCGTGAAATGGTCGTACGGGAAAATTCCCGCTTCATCGCAACCTCGGAGACGCTGTGTCCCAACGCTCGTGTGCCGACTTCATTATCACCTTCAGACTCACTCAAATCTTGATAACCTGTCATTGTAGCAGCAGTAACCGATCTCATAACTGCGCTAGACACGTGTCTTATACAGGCGTTCCCGACAGTAGCGCCGTATTCTGTCTGTTTACATACCTCTGTATTTGAGTACGTATGCCTATACTAGTCTCTCTGGCTCTTCAGTGTGTAATACACCGACAAGGCCGATGTTATTATTTATGAGGTAAATATTTGTACCTTATTTATCAGATCATAACACCTAATGTGTTAAAGGTATTGAAGAAATCTTACTGCGAGTAACAGAAGCGTTAAATTCCCCACTCTGTGGTGTATCACTTCTGTTTCTGTCATTACGTTTCTATGAGGCTTCCAAGATCGGATATAGTAAAACCTGTTCCCAATGCTACTTTGGTCGGTCATGTAAACACTGCAAATTAGATCCCGGAAATGTGCTTCTAGCAGCAGAACTTTCTCATCCCCAACCGATTTTCGCTCCTACGTAAAAGAAAAACCGTTTAGAAACGTGCTTGAGTTGTCAGGTTACGTGTCGGCCGCTGTGGCCCAGCGGTTTTAGGTGCTTCAGGCTGTAACCGCGCCACCACTACAGTCGCAGGTTCAAATCCTGCCTCGGGCATGGCTGTGTGTGACGTCGGTAGATTAGTTAGGTTTAAGTAGTTCTAAGTTCTAGGGGACTAATGACTTCAGATGTTAAATCCCATAGTGCTCAGTAGACCTACTAAGAAGTTTTCTGAAGACAAACAGCCGTTCTGCTACTTAATTAGAAACTGTCCATTTGTGTAAGACAACACATGATCAGGAAACCGATATCTGACCATTGTAGCAAAATCTCTTCAGGCCTTAACATGTAAACGTGGTAGCGGAAAACGGTTTCCGAAATTCGGATCTCGCTCTCCGGAAGTTGAGTCTAGCGTAAACGTAGGATATGAACTTCCTTTCATTTCAACACCATGGACACTTCTTCCTAATCTCCTCTTATTTTCATATACGAGTATAATTTAAGCCATATGTTTCAGTCATTCTGTTCCCACTATTCTTTACCTACAGTGATCGCTGTATTATGTTGTCTGGGAAGCTAAGTGCGTGGGCGTGATAGTATACTAAACTTTGAGTTTAATCATAGTCCAGATTTGCAGCTGTTACTGGTTTAGACGGTCATTTTCTTTTCAGATATTACAGACTTAACGTCACATTATGTACTCCTAATTTATGAACATGTTGCTATTTGTCAGTTTATGTCAGAACTCAGGTTCAAAAAAATGGCTCTGAGCACTGTGGGACTCAACTGCTGTGGTCATTAGTCCCCTAGAAGTTAGAACTACTTAAACCTAACTAACCTAAGGACATCACACACATCCATGCCCTAGGCAGGATTCGAACCTGCGATCGTAGCAGTCTCACGGTTCCGGACTGCGCGCCTAGAACCTCGAGACCACCGCGGCCGGCAACACTCAGGTGACAAAAGTCATAGGATAGTAATATGCACATATACAAATGGCGGTAGTATAGCATACCCTAGGTATAAAAGGATAGTGCATTGGCAGAGGTGTAGTTTGTACTCAGGTGATTCACGTGAAACGATGTCCGACTTAATTATGGCCTCATGACTGGAATTAATCGGATTTGAACTCGCAGTGGTAGTTGCAGCTAGATGCATTAGACACTCCATTAGGGAAATCGTTAGGGAATTCAATATACGAGTTCCATACGGTCAAGAGCGAGCCGAAAATACCAAATTACATGCATTATCTCCCACCACGGACAAGCCAGTAGCCGATGACCTTCACGTAACGACTGAAAGCAGCGACGTATGCGTGGAGTTGTCAGAGATAACAGGCTAGCAGCGCTGCTTGAAGTAACCGCAGAAATCAATATGCGACGTACGATGAACGTATCGGTTAGGACAGTGAGGCGAAATTTCGCGTTAATGGACTGTGGCAGCAGACGACCGACGTGAGTGCCTTTGCTGACAGCAGACATCGCCCGCAGCGCCTCTACTGGGGTCGTCACCACATCGGATGGCCACTAGACTACTGGAAAATCGTGGCCTGGTCAGAGGAGTCCCGAATTCAGTTGGCAACAGCTGATGGTAGGATTTGAGTCTGGCGCAGATCCCACGAAGCCAAAGACGCAAGTTATCAACAAGGTACTGTGCAAGCTAGTGATGGCTTCACAATGGTGTGGGCTGTGTCTACCTGGAACGGACTGTGTCTCCCGGTCCAACTAAGCCGATCATTGACTGGAAATGGTTATGTTCTGCTAGTCTGGAGACATTCATCTACTTTGTATTCCCAAAGAACGTTGGAATTTTTATGGATGACTGTGCGACATGTCACCGGGCCACAACTGATCGCCACTGGTGTGAAGAACATTCTGGACAATTCGAACGATAGATTTTGACAACAAATTCGCCAGACATGAATCGCATCGAAAACATATGTGACTTAACGGGTGGGTCAGTTCTTGTACAAAATCCTGCACCGGCATTTCTTTCACAATTATGGACGGCTATAGAGACAGCATGACTCAGTACTTTTGCAGGAGACTTCCAACGAGTTGCTGAGCCCAAGCCGCGTCGAGTTGTTGCACTACGCCAAGAAAAAGGAGGCATCCCATGGCTTTTGTCATCTAAGTATCTATGTAGCTGCAGGTCAGCTTTCAAACCTCAAAAACGTTTTGGCATAGTAATGGAGAATAACAAAGTTTTATTAAGAACAGATGATCGCTGTCACAGTCGTATGGTTAATTTGAGCCCTTAGGCAATTACTGATGTTGTTGTTGTTGTGGTCTTCACTCCTGAGAATGGTTTGCTGCAGCTCTCCATGCTACTTTATGCTTTCCTTGCCATTGCCAGTCTACATTTTATATCCTCTCTACTTCGACCATCATCAGTTATTTTACTTCCTAAATAGCAAAACTCCTTTACTACTTTAAGTGTCTCATTTCCTAATCTAATTCCCTCAGCATCACCCGATTTAATTTGACTACATTCCATTATCCTCGTTTTGCTTTTGTTGATGTTCATCTTATATCCTCCTTTCAAGACACTGTCCATTCCGTTCAACTGCTCTTCCAGGTCCTTTGCTGTCTCTGACAGAATCACAATGTCATCGGCGAACCTTAAAGTTTTTATTTCTTCTACATGGATTTTAATAACTACTCCGAATCTTTCTTTTGTTTCCTTCACTGCTTGCTCAATATACAGACTGAATAACATCGGGGATAGGTTCCAACCCTATCTCACTCCCTTCCCAACCACTGCTTCCCTTACGTTACCCTCGGCTCTTATAACTGCCATCTAGTTTCTGTACAGATTGTAAATAGTCTTTCGCTCCCTGTATTTTACCCCTACCACCCTCGGAATTTGAACGAGAGTATTCCAGTCAATATTGTCAAAAGCTTTCTCTAAGTCTACAATTTGCTAGAAACGTAGGTTTGCCTTTTCTTAATCTAGCTTCTAAGATAAGTAGTCGGGACAGTATTGCCTCACGTGTTCCAGTATTTCTACAGAATCCAAACTGATCTTCCCCGAGGCCGGCTTCTATCAGTTTTTCCGTTCGTCTGTAAAGAATTCGTGTTAGTAATTTGCAGCCGTGACTTATTAAACTGATTGTTTGGTAATTTTCACATCTGTCAACACCTGCTTTCTTTGGGATTGGAATTATTATATTCTTCTTGAAGTCTGTGGGTATTTCGCCAGTCTCATATATTTTGCTCACCAGATGGTAGAGTTTTGTCAGGACTGGCTCTCCCAAGGTTGTCAGTAGTTCTAATGGAATGTTGTCTACTCATGGGTCTTGTTTCGACTTAGGTCTTTCAGTGCTCTGTCAAACTCGTCACGCAGTATCATATCTCCCGTTTCATCTTCTTCCATTTCCATTATATTGCCCTGAAGTACATCGCCCTTCTATAGACACACTATATATTCCTTCCACCTTTCTGCTTTCCCTTCCTTGCTTAGAACTGGGTTTCCATCTCAGCTCTTGATATTCATGCAAGTGGTTCCCTTTTCTCCAAAGCTCTCTTTAATTTTCCTGTAGGCACTATCTATCTTATCCCTATTGAGATAAGACTCTACATCCTTACATGTCTCCTCTAGCCATGCCTCCTTAGCCATTTTGCACTTCCTGCCGATCTCATTTTTGAGACGTTTGTATTCCTTTTTGCCTGCTTTATTTACTGCATTTTTATGTTTTCTTCTTTCGTCAATTAAATTCAATATTTCTTCTTTCACCCAAGGATTTCTACTGCCCCTCGTCTTTTTACTTACTTGATCCTCTGCTGCCTTCACTACTTCATCCCTCATAGCTACCCATTCTTTTTCTACTGTATTTCTTTCCCCCATTCTTGTCAACTGTTCCCTTATTCTCTCCCTGAAACTCTGTACAACGTATGGTTAAGTCAGTTTACCCATGTCCCATTTCCTTAAATTCCCATCTTTTTGTAGTTTCTTCAGTTTTAATCTACAGTTCATAACCAATAGATTGCGGTCAGAGTCCACATCTCCCCCTGGAAATGTCTTACAATTTAAACCCTGGTTCCTAAATCTCTGTCTTACCATTTTATAATCTATCTGAAACCTATGAGCATCTCCAGGCTTCTTCCTTGTGTACTATCTTCTTTTATGATTCTTGAACCAAGTGTTAACTATGATTAAGTTATCCTCTGTGCAGAATTCTACCAGGCGGCTTCTTCTTTCATTTCTTCCCTCCAATCCATATTCACCTACTATGTTTCCTTTTCTTCCTTTTCCTACTATAGAATTCCAATCACCCATGACTATTAAATTTTCGTCTCCCTTCACTATGTCAATAATTTATTTTATCTCATCATACATTTCTTCAATTTCTTCGTCATCTGCAGAGCTACTTGGCATATAAACTTCTACTACTGTAGTAGGCGTGGGCTTCGTGTCTATCTTGGCCACAATAACACGATCACTATGCTGTTTGTAGTAGCTTACCCGCACTCCTATTTTTTTATTCATTATTAAACCTACTCCTGTATTACCCCTATTTTATTTTGCTCATATTACGTAAAAAAGCTGATCATTACAAGCAACGATAGGTCGTTTATACGGCGCCTTGACTCGTTCCACTTTATGTCGTCATTTTGTTGCAGAGGAAACTATCTGTTTGATATGATGGACAACAACGTTACGGTCGTGATAAATATGTCAGCCGTGATTCAGCTTTAGTGCAGTAGACCCTGACGTCCAAACAGGTTTCGGGCATTAGGGGTGCTGCGCCGGCCGCGCTTCGCTGCAGTGCGCCATATAAGGCAGTTGTGTTTGTTTACCTCGCAGTGACGTGAAACGTCAGCCTGCCGCTGAAGGCCGGCATGCAGGCAGTGTCTGGTTCGGAGCTCCGCCTCTCCGGTATTAACGGCCATTAACGCTACCAACTTTGTTCGCAAACAGAAGGGCAGTTCCAGGCTGCATCGATGCCGGCGCATCTCTGAAAGAAGCGTCGCGACAGAGAAAGCTGCAGAGTACTGAGGTATCGACAGAACCATATCGTCTTATTAGTGCAGTGGTTCCCAATCACAGGGCATTTTCCCCTAAGCGTAATCACCCGCTGTAGGTTAAGCGAAATTTTCTAAAGGGCTTATAATAAGGTTAAATAATAGTTTAAAAATGGCTCAGAGCACTATGGGACTTAACTTCTGAGGTCCTCAGTCCCGTAGAACTTAGAACTACTTAAACCTAACCAACCTAAGGGCATCACACACATCCATGCCCGAGGCAGGATTCGAACCTGCGACCGTAGAGGTTTCGCGGTTCCAGAGAGTCACGCCTAGAAACGCTCGGCCACCTCGTCCGGCTAAAAAGCAGTTCAGTCATTAGATCTACTTATTATAAAAAGACTGTATTGTCACTATATTTTTACACCATGTTTGGGGTTCCATAATTGCATCGGTAAAAACGTAAGTTCTATAGGATCACTCTGTTGCCGTTTGTCTATCTGTCTCTCTGAATGTTAAAAATCCTTTTCCTCAAGAAGGAGCAGTCATATGAAGTTGAAATTTATGTCACATACTTGCTTATAGTTCCTTGGTAGTTTAATAAATGGAAGCTTCTAAGTCAATGCAACAGAAATCTACGGCTATTTATGTAACATATTTTAATACTCGCAAACTCCATCATAACTTTATAGAAGACTTCCCTTTGGACAAGTATCATTAAATTTGGCAAGAATCGTAGTTTCACAGTAGACCAAAAAATAAAAATCCGAAAACTCTCTAGTCTCTAATAATAACACGAAAATATATCTATTTGCTCATTTGTTAACTGACTGTCTGCCTGTCCAGCTGCCTGTTAAGACCACTTTTTCTCAGTAACCGGTAGACATGAAGTTGAAATTTATGTGACATATTAAGGTATATGATTCATTGGCGGCACAATAGACGTTAGCTTCTAAGTCAATGCATTCCGAACGTACGGCCATTTATGTCGCATATTTTGAGACTCTCAAATATACTTGGTTGGCCTAGAATCATGAAATTTGGCAAAAAGTAAGGTTCCCTGTACAACCAAACGGAAAAATCCGAAAACTATAACTTTCTAGCAGTATCATACGAAAAAATATTTCTTTTGTCGTTTGTTATCCGAAGTTCAACATGAAATTAAATCACTGAGAAGTTCTCCATTCTGGCTGACTGGGTTGCAATGGTAATAGTCAAATATCAGACAAGGAATTACCTCATTGCTCAAATGACGCGTTTTAGTATTTATCCATCATCAGATATCCAGGAGCAATTACCACAAAAATACATGGTGTTTCAAGCTGTGTGTGAAACACCGTATCTACTTGGAGTAATCGCTCTTGGGTATCTGATGATGGGTAAACTGCGAAACGCATCGTACGAGCAATAAAATGGTTCGTTGCCTGATGCTTGACTTTTCCCATTGCTACCTAGTCAGCCTGAATGGAGAACTATTGAAATATAATAACGGTTGCCTGCTTTGTGCATGAATTTATGTCACTTTTGTACAGTATTGTTGTTGCTGTTGTGGTCTTCAGTCCAAAGACTGGTCTGATGTAGCTCTCCATGCTACTCTGTCCTGTGCAGACTTATCCACCACCGAGTAATTACTACATCCTGCTGAATTTGCTTACTGTTTTCATCTCTTGGACTACCTCTACGATTTTTACTCCCCTTCGGTACTAAATAGTTGATCCCTTGATGCCTCAGTAAGTGTGTTACCAACCGATCCCTTCTTCTAGTCAGGTTGTACCACATATTTCTCTTCTCCCCAATCCTATTCAGTACCTCCGCATTAGTTACGTGATCTAACCCATCTTATCTTCAGCATTCTTCAGTAGCACGACATTCCAAAAGTTGCTATTCTGTTCTTGTCTAAATCGTTTATCGTCCATGTTTCACTTTTAAAAAAATGGTTCAAATGACTCTGGGCACTATAGGACTTAACTTTGGAGGTCATCAGTCCCCTAGAACTTAGAACTACTTAAAACTAACTAACCTAAGGACATCACACACATCCATGTCCGAGGCAGGATTCAAACCTGCGACCGTAGTGGTCGAGAAGTTCCAGACTGTAGCGCGTAGAACCGCTCGGCCACACCGGCCGGCTGTTTCACTTCCATACATGACTACACTCCATGCAAGTACTTTCAGAAAGGAATTTCTCTTGTTCAGAAACGCTCTCCTTGCCATTGCCAGATTTTATCTACTCTCTACATCAACATTATCATTTTATTTTGCTGCCGAAATAGCAAAACTTGTCTCCTACTTTAAGTGTCTGATTTCCTAATCTAATTCCCTCAGCATCACCTGATTTAATTCGACTACATCCCATTATGCTCGTTTTGCTTTTGTTGATGTTCGTCTTATATCCTCCTTTCTAAGGTCTTGCTGCCTCTGAAAGAATTACAATGTCATCGGCAAGTTTTTATTTCTTCTCCTTGGACTATACTCCACATTTTTCTTTTGTTTCCTTACTTTCTGCTCACTATACAGATTGAATAACAACGGGGGTTTGTAACAACCCTGTCTCACTCCCTTCCCAACCACTGCTTCCCTTTCATGTCCTGCGGCTCCTATAACTGCCTTTTGGTTCCTGTACAAATTGTAATTAGCCTTTCTCTCCCTGTATTTTACCTCGGTCACCTTTAAAATTGGAAAGAGTGTATCCCAGTCAACATTGTCAAAAGATTTTTATAAGTCTACAAATACTTTAAACGTAGATTTGCGTTTCCATCGTACTGTCAGTATTGCCTCGCGTGTTCCCATATTTCCCCGGAATCCAAACTGATCTTCCCCGGGGTCGGAATCTGCTCGTTTTTCCATTTTTGTGTAAAGGATTCTTGCTAGTATTTTGTATTCATGTTACATTACATTAAAACATTCTCTAAAATCTCGGAATCCCTACGACATATGTCTTGCCAGTATAAATGTCGATAACAGGTAAAAATTGTCGAGATTCTTGCTTCCTGGGAGTGGGGGATCCGTCTATATATATATAATTAAGTTTGTACGGAACCCTGAGTGCGCAAATCCATTCGCACCTCGCCAGTTCATTAAATCTTTTCATTGTTCAGAACTAGGGAAGAAGATGCAGTTCAAGACGGGCTTAATTGATGATAAAATATTTGTCTCTTTGTGTGTGGGAATCACGAAATGTACAAGTGTAACAGTTGCGGACTCCGTGACACATGGACATTTGGACCTGTCGCGGAGGCGTGCTCCGATAGCCTAAATGCTCAGAGGGTTGGCTACCCTCTATAATAAAAATCTGAGTGAACGGATCAACGAACAACCTGAACGGGTGTCATCGAACATCCGCCCCGAATGAATTCGACGAACAACATTGAATAAAATCAAATCGATAACAAAAAACAGAAAAAAGTGGTTAAGGTGACCGCTCGCGGTGAGTGGGAAATCCGGGTTCGAGTCCCTGTGTGGCACAAATTTTCGAGTTTCACAAACATCTGACATCTATCCGGATTCGTAAAAAAGCGAATCAATTTCGTAACCTTAGTATTGACACGTGTTTTCCTCTTGTTTGTATTCTCACAACGAAATGTCATTTACACAGCCTCCTTTCTTTTCATCTATATGAAAGATAAGCAAGAGCCCCATCAAGCAGTGATCCTAACTTTCGCCTTCTTAGCACTTGTTAGCTTTCTTTTCTTTTTCCTTCGTGGTTGTCAACAGTCTCGTATTACCTTTTGAAAGAAGTTTCAATGATTAAATTGTAAATTGTTATTCATGTATCTCATGCAAATGTGATTTCGGCTTTGCAGCCATTCTCAGGTCTAAGCTGAAATGTTTTAGGTCGGTCTAGCATTTTATGACATCTGAACTCCAACCACCCTATAGTGAGATGCACAAGTCGCCTATTTCACTTGTTACTTAAGAGTTAGCCGTTAAATATTTTGGCAATGAAATTTTTTTGTTGAATTTTGCTACATTTTCCCTCATTTCTTTTAGATATTGGTAGGTAAGCCTTTCAACTTATATGTCTTCTTGAATAGTAAGGTTTTAGTTAATGTTTCTGATCAAACCGTTTCATTTGGACGTTTGGTTAAACTTTTATTTTGTTTACAAACTGTAGGTTATGGTCGTGTAAACTGGGGACCCTCACTTGCTTAAATCGGACCCCTCACTTTCTCATGTTTAAAAAGTCTACTGTGTGTGTGTGTGTGTGTGTGTGTGTGTGTGTGTGTGTGTGTGTGTGTGTGTGTGTGTGTGTGCATACAGCAGAATATAAGTATTAAGGCCCATGGTCTCCTCCCAAACCCTTGGATCCTTGAATCGATTTACGCCAAATTGTCACATAAACTCATATTCTCTTGCAGATTCAAAGAGGCTAATGGGAATGATTTATTAAGTAAAGTGGAGTTCATCTAAAATGACTAAAGCTATAGACACAATTCCGAAAAGAAGATGGACTGGAAGAGAGCCAGCAAACAGTTCATTGTTCCAAAACCAATATTTATAACGTTGTCCAATGAAGTGCAGTACACAAGAGGAAGTACCAAAAACAAAAAGAGGAAGAGTTTTAATTTTGGGAAAAAATCTTGAAGAATAACTGGTTTACTATTGTCTTGCATTGAAAGCTTCTTCCTCTGAGCTTCTTTGAGATAAATGTCCTTACACTGGGCAGAGAGAAATAAGACTGAACCATCCATTCAGAGGCGAAATTTCGAGTAAAAAGTGGGGTAGTCTTTTTCCAAACCGTCACAAGAATGAACTGTTAGAAATGAAATCTATAGAAATATTGCCGGCTGGAGTTGCCGAGCGTTTCTAGGCGCTATAGTCAGGAACCGCGCGACAGCTACGGTCGCAGGTTTAAATCCTGCCTCGGGCATGGATGTGTGTGATGTCCTTAGGTTAGTTAGGTTTACGTAATTCTAATTTCTAGGGGACTGATGACCTCAGAAGTTAAATCCCATAGTGCTCTGAGCCATTTGAACCGTTTGAACAGAAATATTCATAGCAAGGATCTTGCGTACAGTGAAGAGAACACGGAGAAATTCTATAAACTTCTGCAAGATGCTGTATTACACCTGCATTGAAGCCAAATTATGTTTTCTCTTGTTTAATGACAATTTCTAAGACATGATCATAGTTCTTAAGGTATGTCCACTACTGGCCATTAAAATTGCTACACCACGAAGATGACGTGCTACAGACGCGAAATTTAAGCGACAGGAAGAAGAAGCTGTGATATGCAAATGATTAGCTTTTCAGAGCATTCACACAAGGTTGGCGCCGGTGGCCACACCTACAACTTGCTGACATGAGGAACATTTTCGACCGATTTCTCATACACAAACAGCAGTTGACTGGCTTTGCCTGGTGAAACGTTGTTGTGATGCCTCGTGTCAGGAGGAGAAATGCGTACCAACACGTTTCCGACTTTGATAAAGTCTCATGTGGAGCATAGCACACTTTTCGTTATTTAGCGTCAACCGCCACCTGACACACCATACAGCAATCTTTTCTAAATCGCTTTGCAACTGATACTGGTCTTCGGATGACCTTACTAGACGGTAAATTACATCATCATCTGCGAACAATCTAAGAGAACTGCTCAGATTGTCACCCAGGTCATTTATATAGATCAGGAACAGCAGAGGTTCAAAAAATGGTTCAAATGGCTCTGAGCACTATGGGACTCAACTGCTGTGGTCATTAGTCCCCTAGAACTTAGAACTACTTAAACCTAACTAACCTAAGGACATCACACACATCCATGCCCGAGGCAGGATTCGAACCTGCGACCGTAGCAGTCGCACGCTTCCGGACTGCGCGCCTAGAACCGCGAGACCACCGCGGCCGGCACAGCAGAGGTCCCAGGACGCTTCCCTGGGGAAGGCATCTTATCCGCATGGCTGTAACGGATCATGCAGCCACGTATCGATCCCTGAGTCAACAGATTGGGACGTTTGCAAGACAACAACCATCTGCACGAACTGTTCGACGACGTTTGCAGCAGCATGGACTATCAGCTAGGAGACCATGGCTGCGGTTACCCTTGACGCTGCATCACAGTCAGGAGCGCCTGCGATGGTGTACTCCAGAACGAATCTGGGTGCACGAAGGTTTTTTGGTTGAATCCCGGTTCTGTTTACAGCATGACGATGGTCGCATCCGTGTTTGGCGACATTGTGGTGAACGCACATTGGAAGCGTGTATTCGTCATCGTCATACTGGCGTAGCACCCGGCGTGATGGTATGGGGTGCCATTGGTTACACATCTCTGTCACCTCTTGTTCGCATTGACGGCACTGTGAACAGTGGACGTTACATTTCAGATGTGTTACGACCCGTAGCTCTACACTTCACTCGATCCCTGCGAAACCCTACATTTCAGCAGGATAATGCACGACCGCATGTTGCAGGTCATGTAGGAGCCTTTCTGGATACAGGACATGTTCGACTGCTGCCCTGACCAGCGCATTCTCCAGATATCTCATCAATTGAAAACCTCTGGTCAATGGTGGCCGATCAACTGTCTCCTCACAATACGCCAGTCACTACTCTTGATGAACTGTGGTATGGTGTTGAAGCTGCATGGACAGCTGTACCTGTACACGGCATCCAAGCTCTGTTTGACTCAATGCCCAGGCGTATCAAGGCCGTTATTACGGCCAGAGGTGGTTTTCTGGGTATTGATTTCTCAGGATCTATGCATCCAAATTGCGTGAAAATGTAATCACATGTCAGTTCTAGTATATCTGTAAAAAAAATGCCCGTTTATCATCTGCATTTCTTCTTGGTGTAGCAATCTTAATGGCTAGTACTGTATTACGTTCTTTTGAAACTTACCTTTTTAGAATTATTTTGAAACGAGAATAGGAATGAGGGTCTGTTTGTGGGCTCTTTCTTCAATATGTAAGAATAATAGGAGTATGAAAATTTAAACAGGAAGCAAAGTGGTGATAACTTGTTGGGAGTCAATGCTCATTAACGAAACAGAGTAACTTTAATGCCATGCTGTACGAGGTGCTTCCCATTAGTGTTGATTTTCTAAGACAAACACGTGTACCCGTGGCCGAACTTGGGACCTTCGTCCTTAAATTCTGCAGTCAGTATGGACTCACATGAAAGGCGTCGGTACAGATTTATCAGCAGATCTGATACTTGCTTTGTGTTAGAGGGGCGCCGATGCTTGTCTTCAGCTGTCCAGCTCGGAAAGTGGACATCATCGACTGGCTAATTAACCAAGAAGACGTTATCAGCACCTGAACGATAACGTAGCAGAAGGAAACCTCCATAACGCCACGCTCCTGTCCGTAGCAGTCAAACGCCATCAAACGTTTCTGTTAGAAATCCGAAAATGAAAGGCCTATACGATGTACAAAACTGTTTAATACCGTTTCGTCCCCATATGCGGGAGGGATCTTCAGATCTAAAACTTGCAACAGTATCGATGGCACAAATTCCCCTGAATTTATGGGTGTATTATAAGCTTCGTCACCATTGGTCACATGATAGAGAATGCATGATTATATGTGACAGGTGGTGTCATTCTCGCTAAAGCTGAGCGATCGTTTGAATTACTGTCCTGATGCCAAGTTGTCATCCGTGTTTTATTTTATTTCATGTTATCTTTCTTTCGGTTAAAATAATCACAGTCTCTATAAATTACTACTACCTCCTATATACGCATTGGTGGTAATGCGTTGTCTTCTCTAAAGCACTACTGTTACTAAATTTTAAAAATGGGTCAATTGGCTCTGAGCACTATGGGACTTAACACCTATCGTCATCAGTCCCCTAGAACTTAGAACTACTGAAACCTAACTAACCTAAGGACATCACACACACCCATGCCCGAGGCAGGATTCGAACCTGCGACCGTAGTGGTCACACGGTTCCAGACTGAAGTGCCTTGAGCCGCACGGCCACAACGGCCGACTACTAAATTTTAATCCATGGTCTTCACCATGTAAGGAATATTCCACTACGGCCAACCTATCACTTTGGGCAAACCGACAGTTCCTCCTCCTTTCAACTAAGCGAGTTTTAGTAATTTTTCGTTGTTACAACATGTATTTGGCCATATCAACACAGAATTTTATACACACTAGTAGATGATATATTTTTAGGATTCGGAGGAATCGTTGTCCTCGTGAACGAAAATCGTTTAAACCAAATGGCTAAAACTGCCTGGATGCGATCAGTAATCTAGTTAATGAAAACGGTGATAACTTTCCCCTTTAGCTGCCATTGTTTCTGGCCTTATCTCTTTTTGTCTGTAGTAGTAGCCCTACTTTATAACTCAGGTACCATTATTTCTCAAAAGGCGACTGTAAGTAGCTGTGTGCTTGTTATAACTAAACTAGCTAGGTCGGCTGATGTGGCCGAGGGGTTCTAGGCGCTTCAGTCTGGAACCGCGTTGCTGCTACGGTCGCAGGCTCGAATCCTGCCTCGGGCATGGATGTGTGTGATGTCCTTAGGTTAGTTGGGTTTAAGTAGTTCTAAGTCTAGGGGACTGATGACCTCAGATGTTAAGTTCCATCATGCTTAGAGCCATTTGAATCAGTTGAACCAAACTAACTAGCATATTTCACTTCCCCTGTTCACTAAGTTATTAAACGTGTCTCATTTTTGTTTGGGTGATGGTTAGAGACCTCGAGGTTATACGATCTGTATATGTTGCTTTCCTGTGCAGTTTATGAGCCCGAGTTTCATCCTTTAGACCACTGTTACGTCTATTAAATTTTCCCGTCCACTGACCTCTTCCTTCGAAGTATACAGATTTTTTGAGCGAATTCTGCTGAGATGTGGCAAGAAGATACCGAACGTTTCTTCATCGTGCCTTCATACGGCGTATCGCCCACTTAGCGGTATCCACTTTGCTGCTCTTCTATTTGATTTATGCCCACAGGTCAAATAACCTCCATAAACTGGTGGAATAAGAGGGCTAATCGTAATACCCCACGAATTTGCTCGTAAAATGCGTATCCTTACTGGAAGTAGGTACTATCAGGCCAACGTCTAAGTAAAGCTACTAGCCCACTGGGAGAAATATCTGCTGTATGTGAAATAGCTTCGTTCACCGGAATCATCGTAAATACGGATACAGCAACGAAGCTCACAACTACGACAGTCAGCTTATGTGCATGTCTTCCAGTCCCACAATAAAATTCTTAAATTCTTAACACAACTGTGCGTTTTAAGGAGGCAGGATTATCATGACGAGACTAAATATTTGGACATCTGGTGGCTGGGAAACTCACAAAGAAACCTCAAGTGTATGGACTTTTATACAATTTCGGTGGATAAATTTCTGCCCTGCAGAAGTAGAGACGAAAAATGTATTAACCATACAGACTGGTTGAGCTGCCCCTACCACTGGGTTTTTTGCAACTAGAGATGCATTCAAATACCATGTACACGATTTTGATATTCTCTCGCTTGCTACTTGCAAACTATTAGTCCTACAGAAAAAATAAGCATACCTTTTTGTAAATTTAATGTAGTTCAATTTTGTACTGGCATTCGTTTTAGCTAGAGGCTGTGGTTTTTGGCTTAAACAAGAGAAACGTATAAAAGTTACCATCAAACGCGTTTATCACGAATAACTCGAAAACAGTGATCTCCAGCGAAATATGTACAAATTGTTCTCACTAATTTGTACAATTTACAGATGTCGGTACCTTCGTCCAGGGTGTATCTAATTGTTCCTTACGTACGGCATATTTCACTAGCTACCAGTTTACAAGTGTGAGGTGTGAGAATGATCACGGGACATTTGTGTGACGTTCACAGTTTGGCGAAACTGAAATCCTGTATTCGTTACTTTAGAAAACTCCTTACTTGCTGCTGCTAAACTTAGAGTTCGGGCTGTCTCATCTCTGAAATCGAACGAAACGAGTGAGAGAGAGGGAGAGAGGGAGGGGGGTGAGGGCAGAGGGAGGGAGAAAACGAGCGAATGAGAGGCAGAGAAGCAAAGCGTACTTATGTATTGGCACAACGCTTTCGAGACTGCGTGTCGTTTCATCAGACTGGCGGATCCATAATGAATCTATAATGTTTGATGAACGTGAGGCAGCACGACGGCTCCTTATCTTCCGAGTATCACTTGGACAGAAGGATTCAGTCGATATACAAAGCAAAACTGCTTGGGGCGCTTTGTGTTACTGCTGCAAAATTTCGTAATATATTAAAAAATTCGGAATGTCATGTTCCCTGATGATCTGTAGACGAATGTGATCGAATAGCGAAGATTGTGTTATATACAAGGTGTTCGGAAATTCCCGTTACAACCTTGTAGGACTTGTAGAGGGGAGTGAGTACGTGATATTTTGAATAGGAACCCACGTTCGGAAATGCACCGTTTCCGTTCTACGACGGTTTCAGTTCAGACGTTTAACTCATCCACTGCTGCTTGATTTAGGCTTTACGCGGTACAGTTATTAGATAACAGTTAGAAACGAGTCATAGCGCCGGCCGGGGTGGCCGAGCGGTTCTAGGCGCTACAGACCCGAACCGCGCGACTGCTACGGTCGCAGGTGCGAATCCTGCCTCGGGCATGGATGTGTGTCATGTCCTTAGGTTAGTTAGGTTTAAGTAGCTCTAAGTTCTAGGGGACTGATGACCTCAGAAGTTAAGTCTCACAGTGCTCAGAGCCATTTGAACCGAATCATAGCGAATCATCCATTTATCACTTAAGCATATTACGTGTTTACAGTCCCATGCGTAAGACAAAATTCATATTTAGTTTCTATCTCTTTTCATTTAAAAACATACAGTCTTGTGAAAACGGATTAATTTTGTATACCGTGTACATTAAATTCTAAAGCTTTTGACACTCGTACGTACATGTGACATAAAGTAAAATAAAAAAAAAATGCGATTCATATCCGACAAATAGCGAAAAAGGTGTCATTGACTTTTCTACTAAGCCAGAGTAAATAAAGGGAATCACAGAAACAAACGTCACATAAGATATTTTTAAATCAGTGAAACATGCGACCAGAATAAAGCACAATCCACGAAAACATTTTACAAATGTCTTCTTAATTTTAATAATTTTATTTATTTTTGGCGTTTAAACATTTGTTAGCATCTGTTTTGATCTGTAAGGGATGAGCACAGCCAGCTATAGTGAGGAGTAGGGAAGTGGAGTACTACTTGCGTTACCTGTCTAACTCCATGGTCTTTGTAATAAATTCGTGGAAGTTTTGTTCTTCAGCTGACGTCTCTGACATACGGGTAATAGCGGTATTTATTTTCATTCATACCTTATGACACTTGTGAGTACAAGTAGCAAATTGTTTGAAGATTTGTGATTTTAATGTAAGGTTTTTGTCCTTTCCCCAATGTAGAGTCCGAAGATGTTCAGTGTATGACAAAAGCGGTTCTCTTTTCGGACCGTCAGTCCTCTGATTGGTTTGATGCGCCACGACTTCATTTCCTGTGGCAACTTCTTCATCCAAGGGTAGTACTTGCACCCAACATCACTTATTATTTGTTGAATATATTACAATCTTTGACTTCCCCTACAGTTTGTACCATATACGAGAATTCCCCCTAGTACCAAGGAGGTTATCTTTAACAAATGAAACTGAATGGTTCAAGAGAGCTTTTCAAATCTAAAACAACTGTGATATACACTACTGGTGATTATAACTGCTACACCAACAGGAAATGCAGATGATAAACGGGTATTCATTGGACAAATATATTATACTAGAACTGACATGTGGTTACACTTTCATGCAATTTGGGTGCATAGATCCTGAGAAATCAGTACCCAGATGAGGCGTGAATGGGAATCTGGATTGAGGAAGGAGGGTAATCCACGCGGTTATACAGAGCCACTGTGCCAGGGTAGCGTAGCGGTTAGCACATCTGCTTAGTTATCTAGAGACTCGGGTTCGTATCCTGGCCTTAGTACAAATTTTCGTTCGTCGCTTCAATCTGCATGTATACATTACACTTAACGTATGTCCTACGATCATGTCCCTTCTTGTTGTTTTGTGTCTTACACCTTTTTAATCCGATCATTTCGTCTTTGGTCTTCCATCCCTACCGAATTACCGAATAGGTTTTAGGGTGCAGAAACAATACCGAATACGTAATGACTGTAAACGTGTTCTGTGATTGTGTCTAAGAAAAATAAAAAGAAGCGTGTTACAACTTGTCATTTCATATATATTTACAGTTTTATTAGCGTATGGAAAAGTGGTCGTTCTCTCGCGACTTTTATTTCGGCTAATCTGTCTCTCGCAAGTCTCGGCGTAACTGTCTTCTTCGTCACCGGGCAGGCCTATACGCCCAGGAGCCATATTTTAAGGGATGCGGTCTTGCCGTACTGATATCGATTTCCGTAAATGACTGCAGGCGTACTTAACAGACGGGACCTTTAATCAGGGCTACCGACGATTCTTTCCCGATCGTTCCACGCTTTAAGTGCTCGCTCGCTAATGACTTCGCTGCTTCAGCAAGGAGAAAAACAAGAGAGAACAAAGTCTACCAGTCAGAGATCGAGAGTGTTGTAATCGTTCTTTCTGGAGCGAATGACGTCTCCGGTGCTCTTCCATAGCCCGACGTGAGTCTGGAACTTAGAGGAAAGGCGTCCTGAGTTAGAGTGATAGCCGTAATGACCAGACAACAGTACATTATTCGGAAATTATGAACCATCTAGAATGCAAAAGGTACATATTATTTCTCTATACTACTAAAAAGAATAAAGAGTTGTAAGGCACTGTTGGTTGTTCCCCCTGAAGTGAAAGGGTTTCCTTACTCCTCGTACAATGGTCTCCATTACTATGCGGTGTATGAGCGCTGTGACTTAAGTTGATCTGTTAACTTTAAGTGGCTGTGACTGTTATGTATATAGCTTGGCGTCATGTATCTGTTGTTTGATGATGATGATGATGATGATGATGATGATGATGATGATGATGATGCTGATGAGAGAAGCGGAAGAGTGAAACCTTGTCGCAGCACGTAGCTAATCCTATACTACTAAAAAGAATAAAGATTTGTATGGCACTGTTCGTTGTTCCCCCTGAAGTGAAAGAGTTTTCTCACTCCTCGTACAATGGTCCATTACTGTGCGGTGTATGTTGTATATAGCTTGGCGTCATGTATCTGTTGTTTGATGATGATGATGCTGACGGTGATGATGCTGATGAGAGAAGCGGAAGAATGAAACCTTGTCCCAGCACGTAGCTAATCCTCAGAAATAGCACCAGGCAGCAGCGGCGGGCTTGTCGTTTCAGAATTCCAGAATTTGAAACACGAACATCTGCTAGCATGAGTTTCTTAGAAGTAGATACCTTAGGGGTTGCGAAGCAACTCAAATCGCTTGATACGGGCAAGTCTTCAGGTCCAGATTGTATACCGATTAGGTTCCTTTCAGATTACGCTGATACTATAGCTCCCTACTTAGCACTCATATACAACCGCTCGCTCACCGATAGATCTGTACCTACAGATTGGAAAATTGCGCAGGTCGCACCAGTGTTCAAGAAGGGTAGTAGGAGTAATCCATTTAACTACAGACCTATATCATTGACGTCGGTTTGCAGTAGGGTTTTGGAGCATATACTGTATTCAAACATTATGAATCACCTCGAAGGGAACGATCTATTGACACGTAATCAGCATGGCTTCAGAAAACATCGCTCTTGTGCAACGCAGCTAGCTCTTTATTCGCACGAAGTAATGGCCGCTATCGACAGGGGATCTCAAGTTGATTCCGTATTTCTAGATTTCCGGAAAGCTTTTGACACCGTTCCTCACAAGCGACTTCTAATCAAGCTGCGGAGCTATGGGGTATCGTCTCAGTTGTGCGACTGGATTCGTGATTTCCTGTCAGGAAGGTCGCAGTTCGTAGTAATAGACGGCAAATCATCGAGTAAAACTGAAGTGATATCAGGTGTTCCCCAGGGAAGCGTCCTGGGACCTCTACTGCTCCTGATCTATATAAATGACCTGGGTGACAATCTGAGCAGTTCTCTTAGGTTGTTCGCAGATGATGCTGTAATTTACCGTCTAGTAAGGTCATCCGAAGACCAGTATCAGCTGCAAAGCGATTTAGAAAAGATTGCTGTATGGTGTGTCAGGTGGCAGTTGACGCTAAATAACGAAAAGTGTGAGATGATCCACATGAGTTCCAAAAGAAATCCGTTGGAATTCGATTACTCGATAAATAGTACAATTCTCAAGGCTGTCAATTCAACTAAGTACCTGGGTGTTAAAATTACGAACAACTTCAGTTGGAAGGACCACATAGATAATATTGTCGGGAAGGCGAGCCAAAGGTTGCGTTTCATTGGCAGGACACTTAGAAGATGCAACAAGTCCACTAAAGAGACAGCTTACACTACACTCGTTCGTCCTCTGTTAGAATATTGCTGCGCGGTGTGGGATCCTTACCAGGTGGGATTGACGGAGGACATCGAGACGGTGCAAAGAAGGGCAGCTCGTTTTGTATTATCGCGTTATAGAGGAGAGAGTGTGGCAGATATGATACACGAGTTGGGATGGAAGTCATTACAGCATAGACGTTTTTCGTCGCGGCGAGAGCTTTTTACGAAATTTCAGTCACCCCACTTTCTCTTCCGAATGCGAAAATATTTTGTTGAGCCCAACCTACATAGGTAGGAATGATCATCAAAATAAAATAAGAGAAATCAGAGCTCGAACAGAAAGGTTTAGGTGTTCGTTTTTCCCGCTCGCTGTTCGGGAGTGGAATAGTAGAGAGATAGTATGTTTGTGGTTCGATGAACCCTCTGCCAAGCACTTAAATGTGAATTGCAGAGTAGTCATGTAGATGTAGATGCAACGGGATTACCGTCAATTATGTTACGTGCACTCGCTCCATGAAACACTGCGGAGAGGTTTGCAATTTAGTCCATGCTATTGAAGAAGTAAGATGATTACAAACGTTACACCCTACCTTTTCTCCCTTGCTAGCCAACTGGTCTTGAAAACTTTTAAACCTACAAGATTAGAGAAGATTACTTCCGAATCGAACGCCACAGCAAAAAAATGCGAGTGAAATCTTATGGGACTGAACTGCTAAGGTCATCAGTCCCTAAGCCTACACACTACTTAACCTAAATTATACTAAGGACAAGAACACACACCCATGCCCGAGGGAGGACTCGAACCTCCGCCGAGACCAGCAGCACAGACCACAGCAAAGACGTACGAGCGCGGCCATGCAGACGCATTATACACAGCCAGCTATGGAACGTCGTGTAATGGACATTGCTTCCGGTACTAATATCGACCCCTCCTCCTTTCCTGTTCCACTTGCGAATGGCGTGAGAACAGAGCAACTGATGGTAAATCTTCACATGAGCTGTAATTTCTCAAGTGTTCTCCCTAGATATGATGAGATGTAAGCGGGAAGTAGTAATACATAACCTCGCTCTTCGTAGAATGTTTCCTGGGCGAGGTGGCGTAGTAGTTAGCACAAAGAAATCTCCAAGCGTAAAAAGACTCATTACAAGTAATGCAGTCAGAATTGGAGTCTAGCTAATGCAGTAGCAATTGGGACGAGGCTCGCTGTACTAAGCACGAACAATGGTATCGTAGCAAAGACGCTCCACGGGCAACTGGTCTGAGTGGCAGCCGTGGCCGCCGAGGGCGCTCATATTCTAGAGCAGTGGTTCCCAACAGGTAGTCCGCGGACCCCCAGGGGCCCGCAAGCTGCTATTAGAATAAAAAAATATATTTAATATATTTCGTATGATGACAGATGTTTTGTTTTGGCCGCTTCCTGCATGGGCAGAGCATTAGCGAACGCTAACTTCTGCGTCTAGCGTCTTCCTGCAGTATAAAGAGATCGGCAGCGAGCATAAGCAACTTACACTCCTGAAATTCAAATAAGAACACCGTGAATTCATTGTCCCAGGAAGGGGAAACTTTATTGACACATTCCTGGGGTCAGATACATCACATGATCACACTGACAGAACCACAGGCACATAGACACAGGCAACAGAGCATGCACAATGTCGGCACTAGTACAGTGTATATCCACCTATCGCAGCAATGCAGGCTGCTATTCTCCCATGGAGACGATCGTAGAGATGCTGGATGTAGTCCTGTGGAACGGCTTGCCATGCCATTTCCACCTGGCGCCTCAGTTGGACCAGCGTTCGTGCTGGACGTGCAGACCGCGTGAGACGACGCTTCATCCAGTCCCAAACATGCTCAATGAGGGACAGATCCGGAGATCTTGCTGGCCAGGGTAGTTGACTTACACCTTCTAGAGCACGTTGGGTGGCACGGGATACATGCGGCCGTGCATTCTCCTGTTGGAACAGCAAGTTCCCTTGCCGGTCTAGGAATGGTAGAACGATGGGTTCGATGACGCTTTGGATGTACCGTGCACTATTCAGTGTCCCCTCGACGATCACCAGAGGTGTACGGCCAGTGTAGGAGATCGCTCCCCACACCATGATGCCGGGTGTTGGCCCTGTGTGCCTCGGTCGTATGCAGTCCTGATTGTGGCGCTCACCTGCACGGTGCCAAACACGCATGCGACCATCATTGGCACCAAGGCTGAAGCAACTCTCATCGCTGAAGACGACACGTCTCCATTCGTCCCTCCATTCACGCCTGTCGCGACACCACTGGAGGTGGACTGCACGATGTTGGGGAGTGAGCGGAAGACGGCCTAACGGTGAGCGGGACCGTAGCCCAGCTTCATCGAGACGGTTGCGAATGGTCCTCGCCGATACCCTAGGAGCAACAGTGTCCCTAATTTGCTGGGAAGTGGCGGTGCGGTCCCCTACGGCACTGCGTAGGATCCTACGGTCTTGGCGTGCATCCGTGCGTCACTGCGGTCCGGTCCCAGGTCGACGGGCACGTGCACCTTCCGCCGACCACTGGCGACAACATCGATGTACTGTGGAGACCTCACGCCCCACGTGTTGAGCAATTCGGCGGTACGTCCACCCGGCCTCCCGCATGCCCACTATACGCCCTCGCTCAAAGTCCGTCAACTGCACATACGGTTCACGTCCACGCTGTCGCGGCATGCTACCAGTGTTAAAGACTGCGATGGAGCTCCGTATGCCACGGCAAACTGACTGACGCTGACGGCGGCGGTGCACAAATGCTGCGCAGCTAGCGCCATTCGACGGCCAACACCGCGGTTCCTGGTGTGTCCGCTGTGCCGTGCGTGTGATCATTGCTTGTACAGCCCTCTCGCAGTGTCCGGAGCAAGTATGGTGGGTCTGACACACCGGTGTCAATGTGTTCTTTTTTCCATTTCCAGGAGTGTATTATTCATACCGAAGTAAGATGGCTTTCTCGAGGTAGGATCTTGTCAAGATTTCTTTTTTTTTTTTAAATTTAGAGACGAGGTTCGTGTCTTCCTTCTTCACACAAAGTACGCGGATTTGCTCATTAACTTCTCTTGGCTTTGCTCAGTTACGTACTTAGCTGATGTGTTTGAACACTTGAATGTGTTAAACTTGAGTTTACAAGGAAAAAATGTAGACGTGTTCAAAGTTGAGGATAAGATTAGCGCTATGGTCAACAATGTCAGATTTGGGCGTCAAGGATAGAAAACGAGTCACCAACTTTTCTGCTTTAAAACAATTCTTGGAGTCATCAGAGGATAGTTTGCCTGACCAGATCAAGACAATGTAGCCGAGAATCTACGCAGCCTAGCCACCACTTTTAGAGAGTATTTCCCTGAACTTGACCCTGACCACAGATGGATTCAAAATCTCTTCAGCTATAAAGAAATAGACATAATCCAAGGCCTCACTGAAGAAGGGCAGCTGTGGTACGATGATAATCATTTTCATCGGTGATAAATTGCAGACTTCTAGGCATCAGCACGCAAGGACTACAAGAAACTTGGAGATAAGGCAATAAAAAAGGTCCTTCCATTTACAACCACATTCGGTGTGAGCAAGCATTTTCTTCTATGTGTTTCATGAAAAAACAAATATAAGAATCTGTTTGACATGCGGTTGGATTCCAGAGTGAAAGTTTCATGTTTTGAACCTAAGTTTGGAACCTAATAATGGAGTCAAAAGTCAGGTTGAACTCATCTCATTAAGAGCTGAAAATTAAAACTAACTGTATACTGATGCAGTACTCTGTTTCAACTGTATTTTTTCAAACAAATAATACCTTGTGTGAAATTTGTGTTTTCTTATTTTTCACACATGTCTACTCAATGCAGTCTCAAGTGTACTTCACTTGAAAGACCAATACACTCAGTTCCAATTTTTTCCTATTTTCAGTTCATACTCAATTTTTATTTTTTTAAGGAGTTTGTAATACTAAACACCCAGATTTGAAGACAAAAATTTTGAGCAATAATCAAAAATTTAACAATAACAATGATGGCTAAATTGAAAAAGTTTCAAGCTCAATATTTTCTCAATAATGAATATGTCAATGTTTTTTCTAAGTACCAAAAATAGAAAACGTATAAAAACACTCTTAATTTGGCTTTTTTAGGTACTTGATAATGTGATGTCAGAAGGTACCAGTCATGTTCGATAAGGGGTTCCTCGAGAAAATTTTGTTGGGAACCCCTGGTCTAGAGGTACAGTAGGTGCGGTTCAGTAGCCACGCGCCATTGAGTCCGCCAGATCCCGCCCGACTGCTGTCAGCGTCACATGGAAGCTTGCAGTTTTCTTGCAACTGTAACACTTGTGGAGTGGTATCGATATGTGGTACCACAGGAAACGTATGGCACACTTTGAAGTAAGAAAGGATCCGTTGATAGGACATGGATTAAGGAATCGTCAGTTTGGTAATGGAAAGAACTGTGTGGGGTAAAAGTTTTAGAGGGAGACAAAGAGTTGAATGAATTAAGCAGGTCCAAATTGATGTAGATTGCAGTGGTATGTAAAAATTGAAAGGTTTCCACAGGGTAGATCAGCTTGGAGACCTGCATGAAATCAGACCAAATGGTTCAAATGGCTCTGAGCATTATGGGACTTACGATCGGAGGTCATCAGTCCCCTAGAACTTAGAAGTACTTAAACCTAACTAACCTAAGGATATCACATACATCCATGCCCGATGCAGGAGTCGAACCTGCGACCGTAGTGGTCGCGCGGTTCCAGACTGTAGCGCCTAGAACCGCTCGGCCATCACAGCCGGCGAAATCAGACCATATGAATAACAACAATGTTTGTATAACACAACAAACCAGGCATTTGCAGTTTTGGCTCTCTCCATCTCGGACTGTGCGCATGTACTAGGGGCAAGAAATCGAGCATCTGTTACAAATCACAGTCACTGAGAAGTCGCAGGTATCATAATAAGAACTTCACGGAATCTAGATGCGATTTCAGTTGCAAATAGAAATCGCAAGTGTCATTTAACATTTAGCCTCGTGCTCCATCTATTCGCCGAATTTCGTACTTCTTTCTGTCATCCATTGCTATCGAGACTGACTGCAACTAAAAGTCTCAAGCATCAACTAAAAGAACAGCTAACATTCGACCTCTGTGTTCTATTTTTTGGCCGAACTTCATACGTCTTTCTAAGAACCTTGTGTTCAACGCTATGGATGTATAACGTATTTACGGCCGAAGAACTGAATCTAGAAGCTTATTCGCTCTGACAAAAATTTTATACTCGGTTGAAAATTGGTAAAGTCAACTGTTACGAATGCCAAATAAAGGTTGTGCTTATAGACATACCTATAATGTAGCCTGACGTTCACACTTGTGCCAATTTACACACACACATAAAGCACATTTCATCCCAAAAACTAAAATCGCAAAGTAATTTTAAAATTTGTTAGATAATGAACAAGGTTCCACTACCCGCAAATATTTTATATAAATTACTAAAAATGCAATCGGGGTCCACTAAATAACTTTTACCAAATGTTTAACCACAGTATTTTCACAAGACGTATATTTTTTTCCGCACTACTGTACAAGGTAAACTTTTGTATTTTCAATCACTGCATTAAAACTATTCCCGATGTAAACTTTTAACTGAAAGATCACTACTATCCCCCATTTTCACTCGTACTTCGTCAACCTTAAAATACACAACCTAGCAACCTAAGCTAGACCTTGGGTAGCTACAGGTCAGTGGGTCATCACAACTAAGATTTCAGGGCGGAAGGGGTGGATGGACGAATATCACACTCTATCAGATATTTAGCAGTAACTACTCCGCAGAATATTTGGGGTATGAGATGGCATGAACAAGCGGAGAATGGAATTTTCATTAGCCATTCACAGAGTATTTCACATTTATTTATCATCTTTTTCAAACCACGTAGTGACTTCAATGACACACTGTTCCAATACTCGTTTTGACACTTATGTTATCGGTAAAGGCGCTTTTTAACTCCGAGCGTTGAGTATCTCTCCTAGACGTCGATGGATATACAGAGCAACCATTAAGCGAAATGGGAACTGCGTCTGGATAATCACGAGGATTATTTAACTCTTCTACTGTTACTAATTACTAGCAACATAATTCACATTGTATAACTGCTGATAATACAGGTAATGAAAGAAATAGAATGGAATAGAATCGAGAAGTTTCACGCTTGGCATAAACGATCTCATTCACCAACTTAGAAACTAACCGTACTTTTCACAAAGACGCCGGCCGGTGTGGCGGTGCGGTTCTAGGCGCTTCAGTCTGGAACCGCGTGACCGCTACGGTCGCAGGTTCGAATTCTGCCTCGGGCAAGAATGTGTGAAATGTCCTTAGGTTAGTTAGGTTTAATTAGTTATAAGTTCTAGGCGACTGATGGCCTCAGAAGTTAAGTCGCATAGTGCTCAGAGCCATTTGAACCATTTTTTTTTTTTTTTGACAATGACGGTCTAAAGACGATGTGACCACTTCTCCAGTCCTGCTTTCAAACATATTTTGAATTGTCTCTATAAAAATTTATTTAAAATGTGGCTCAGGTATATGTGAACATAACAAAGTCGTTAGAATTCGTATTGTACACACGAACTCTTACTGTACTGCGTGGCAATTAATGTTATGATTCTCAACATCATACTATTAATATTTTCGTACATGTTCTATTACCATAAAATTAAAGTCTAAGGAAGAACAAATGTAAAACGTGCTTACTACTGGCTGCTTTTTTAAGATGAAATTTTCCCTGTGGACAAGCGCATCTTTTGTGTATCATATAATAATTGAGGAAGAATCGTTGCAAGTAATAGCGATTCCATATCAAGTAACTTCAGGTTACTGAAAAGTTACCCTTAGGTCCTCATAAGTGATGACCTCCGCAGGCGAGAACATGGGTATGATAATGCTGTGCCTATATTGTTAATAGGGACATGCTTGCATATCGGAAGGAATATTGCATAGTCCTGCTTAACAACACAGTCACTGCAATATCGTATTTATCTGACGATAACAGGCCGCGACTAAATTAAAATGCTCCCTCCCGACCCTCCCACCACCGACCTGTACGGTAATTACAGAAGGTGTTCAAGCGCAGGTTGTGACGCATGAGCGACGACATTTGGAACTTACGGTAAGCCCATGAGTCGGGCGCGGATAGCCAATGCACGAAAGGCGACCGTAAAGTGGAAAATCCGAGTTCGAGCCCGGCCCGGCACAACTTTTCATTGTCGTCATTTAATTATACAGCTACTGCAAATAGATTTCATGAGAACATATTTCTTGATTGTACTAACACAGCTCACGAATCACTTGTGACTAATAGCAGCGTATATCACAGAAATAACAAAAGTCGCGGAAATAGCGTTAGTGGAGTGCGGGGTGATATAAGTAGTATATTCGTTAACTTCGATTTTAAACTGCGACATATCGCAACAAAAATCGCATTTACCGAAAAGTAGCATTAACAGGAATCACTGATGACGGAGAGTCACACTTAAGCCTCCCGCTGGTGAGTACCAACTGGAACCAACCACACATCCAGGCGGTTACCTGGCGGCACCTCTGTTGTGGTCGCACCTTTACAGCTGGTGACGTAACGGCCGGGAACCTGTGACGGGGAATTCAGAAAGTGCTGCCGCCGGCTGGCTGCAGGAGCCAATCCACCCAGCAGCGGAGGAAGGCGTCTTCTCTCACTCATCATTACCACTGTACCGCATAGTCAATGCCTCCAATTCAAGAACACATTTTCCGTAGAGAACAGAGATGGCTTACGATGATCTACTAAGAGAAAAGTGACTCAGAGAAATTAACCATTATCATCGTCACCGCTTACACACACAGATAGTAGAGGCTTAATACTTCACACACGACTGCCCATTAAAATTGCTACTCCACGAAGATGAAGTGCTACAGACGCGAAAATTAACCGACAGGAAGAAGATGCTGTGATGTGCAAATGATTAGCTTTTCAGAGTATTCACAAAAGGTTGGCGCCGGTGGCGACACCTACAACGTGCTGACATTAGGAAAGTTTCCAACCGATATCTAGTACACAAACAACAGTTGACCGGCGTTGCCTGGTGAAACGTTGTTGTGATACCTCGTGTAAGGAGAAGAAATGAGTACCATCACGTTTCCGACTTTGATAAAGGTCCGATTGTAGCCTATCGCGATTGCGGTTTATCGTATCACGACATTGCTGCTCGCGTTGGTCGAGATCCAATGACTGGAAGAATATGGAATCGGTGGGTTCAGGGGGGTAATACGGAACGCCGTGCAGGATCCCAACGGCGTCGTATCACTACCTGTCGAGATGACAGGCATCTTATCCGCATGGCTGTAACGGATGGTGCAGCCACGTCTCGATCCCTGAGTCAACAGATGGGGATGTTTGCAATACAACAACCATCAGCACGAACAGTTCGACGTCGTTTGCAGCAGCATGGACTATCAGCTCGGAGACCATGGCTGCGGTTACCCTTGACACTCCACCACAGACAGGAGCGCCTGCGATGGCGTACTCAAGGACGAACCTGGATGCACGAATAGTAAAACGTCATTTTTTCGGATGAATCCAGATTCTCTTTACAGCATCCTGATGGTCGCATCCGTATTTGGCGACATCGCGGTGAAGCCACATTGGAAGCGTGTATTCGTCACTGTCATACTGGCTTATCACCCGGCGTGATGGTATGGGGTGCCATTGGTTACACGTTTCGGTCACTTCTTGTTCGCAATGACGGCACACTTTGGACAGTGGACGTTACGTTTCAATGTGTTACGACCCCTGGCTCTACCCTTCATTCGATCCCTGTAAAACCATACGTTTCAGCACGGGCCTTTCTGGTTACAGAAAATGTTCAACTGCTGCCCTGCCCAGCACATTCTCCAGATCTTTCACCAATTGAAAACGTCTGGTCAATGGTGGCCGAGCAACTGGCTCGTCACAATACGCCAGTCACTACTCTTGATGAATTGTGGTATCGTGTTGATGCTGCATAGGCAGCTGTACCTGTACACGCCATCCAAGCTCTGTTTGCCTCAATGCCCATGCGTATGAAGGCCGCTATTACGGCCAGAGGTGGTTGTTCTGGGTACTGATTTCTCAGGATCTATGCACCCAAATTGCGTGAAAGTGTAATTACATGTCAGTTCTAGTATAATATATTTGTCCAATGAATACCCTTTTATCATCTGCATTTCATCTTGGTGCAGCAATTTTAATGGCCAGTAGTGTACATAGGACTCGCATTCGGAGGTATGGCAAAGCGAGCCGTCCAAATTCTTGTTTCCTGTGGTTTCCATACAGGATGGTTGCTTCTAAAAGAAACAGCGAGTGAGGTGGCGCCGTGGTCAGCACTCTGGACTTGGATTCGCCAGGAAGACGGTTCTAACTTGCGTCCGGACTTACTGATTTAGGTTTTCCGTGATTTCCTAAATCGCTTCAGGCAAATGCCGGGATGGTTCCTTTGAAAGGATACGGCCGACATCCATCCCCATCCTCCCCAAATCCGATGGGACCTATGACTTCGCTGTTTGGTTCCCTTCCCATATCAAATAACCTAAAAGAAAACGGTCGATACGCTTCTCCAACCCGAACATGTGTTTTGTATCTAATGACCTCGTTGTTGATTGGACGTTTACTCCGCCTTTTTCACATCTGCATACACACTCTCCAAGCCACTCTACAGAGAAATGCAGGGGTACCTTTGTACCATTACTGGTCGTTCTCTCTCCTGTTCCACTTAGGACGGCCAGACATTTTGCCCTAAAACTCGGACCTCCATTCTGAAATAGAGGGAGAATCAGTTGGTAATTTTCATTCGTCCATTAATAATCATTTACAGTCAGTTTATTGTGAGACCAATCTTAAACGTGCTTGTTGTTGTTGTTGTTGTTGTTGTTGTTGTCTTCAGTCCTGAGACTGGTTTGATGCACCTCTCCATGCTACCCTATCCTGTGCAAGCTTCTTCATCTCCCAGTACTTACCGCAACCCACATCCTTCTGAATCTGCGTAGTGTATTCATCTCTTGGTCTCCCTCGACGATTTTTACCCTCCACGCTGCCCTCCAGTGCTAAATTTGTGATCCCTTGATGCCTCAGAACATGTCCTACCAACCGATCCCTTCTTCTGGTCAAGTTGTGCCACAAACTTCTCTTCTCCCCAATCCTATTCAATACTTCCTCATTAGTTATGTGATATACCCATCTAATCTTCAGCATTCTTCTGTAGCACCACATTTCGAAAGCTTTTATTCTCTTCTTGTCCAAACTAGTTATCGTCCATGTTTCACTTCCATACGTGGCTACACTCCATACAAATACTTTCAGAAACGACTTCCTGACACTTAAATCTATACTCGATGTTAACAAATTTCTCTTCTTCAGAAAGGCTTTCCTCGCCATTGCCAGTCTACATTTTATATCCTCTCTACCTCGACCATCATGAGTAATTTTGCTCCCCAAATAGCAAAACTCCTTTACTACTTTAAGTATCTCATTTCCTAATCTAATTCCCTCAGCATCACCCTACTTAATTCGACTACAGTCCACTATCCTCGTTTCGCTTTTGTTGATGTTCATCTTATATCCTCCTTTCAAGACACTGCCCATTCCGTTCAACTGCTCTTCCAAGTTCTTTGCTGTCTCTGATAGCACTACAATGTCATCAGCGAACCTCAAAGTTTTTATTTCTTCTCCACGGATTTTAATACCTACTCCAAATTTTTCTTTTGTTTCCTTTACTGCTTGCTCAATATACCGATTGAACAACAATGGGGATAGGCTACAACCCTGTCTCACTCCCTTCCCAACCACTGCTTCCCTTTCATGGCCCTCGACTCTTATAACTGCCATATGGTTTCTGTACTAATTGTAAATAGCCTTTCGCTCCCTGTATTTTACCCTTGCCACCTTTAGAATTTGAAAGAGAGTATTCCAATCATCAATGTCAAAAACTTTCACTAAGTCTACAAATGCTAGAAACGTAGGTTTGCCTTTCCTTAATCTTTCTTCTAAGATAAATCGTAAGGTTAGTATTGCCCCACGTGTTCCAGTATTTCTACGGAATCCCAACTGATCTTCCCCGAGGTCGACTTCTAGCAGTTTTTCTATTCGTCTGTAAAGAATTCGCGTTAGTATTTTACAGCTGTGACTAATTAAACTGATAGTTCGGTAATTTTCACATCTGTCAACACCTTCTTTCCTTCTTTCTTTGGGATTGGAATTACTATATTCTTCTTGAAGTCTGAGAGTATTTCGCCTGTCTCATACATCTTGCTCACCACATGGTAGAGTTTTGTCAGGACTGGCTCTCCCAAGGCCATCAGCAGTTCTAATTAAATGTTGTCTACTCCCGGGGCCTTGTTTCGACTCAGGTCTTTCAGTTCTCCATCAAACTCTTCACGCAATATCGTATCTCCCATTTCATCTTCATCTACATCCTCTTCCATTTCCATAATTAACGTGCTTAAAGAAACAAAATCAATAAACAATCTTGTAATTGCCAGTTCTTCCTGTCTATATAAACTAAAAGTTCACTAAGCAACATAAATATTTATTTACTCTTGTGGGAAGTAAATGAAAAGATATTCAGTATCTTTGGTCATTTCAAATGGATTCATAAAGAAATGAGAATATTCTGTAGTTAAGTAATAATATTTCTCATCTGAACCCACCTTATCAAGAACGTTAATTTTATCGCCAATACTCTTGACAGGATAGCTTTAAATTACGCAACAGCAGCAGCATCTTTGTGATTGTGTCGGTTTTTAATTTATTGTTTTCCTTTTTCCTTTGGGGTCTTATGAAAGAGAACATGTGGATGCTGGCGTTATGACCTAGAATTAGCTATCAGATTTTTGCCAATATCAATTTTTGTGAATTTTTTGCACAGATCAGACTTTGCTGATATCCAAATATACTTATTTTGTAGAATTGTTATATTCGTTGGTACATCTGTGTATCTTTAGTCTCCTTTTTCATCGTTATACATATTACTTGTGGCTTGCGTCATCAGCGTGGAACGGGCCTTAGTTTTACGTTCTCTACTTCATGTCTAAAAATCCTAACAAAAAGTGGACAGGCGGAGTTTAATGTACTTGGCTGCACACGACCGTAAAAGGCAGGACACGGCAAAAGTAAGTTCCACTTGCAAGTGGAGCAAGGTCAAAATCTAGGGCTTCTACTCTCTCTCAAATTGTCCTTATGCAAGATGTATGTCGCGAGATAGTCGGATTGTTCGGCCATCTGTCCTAAGAGTTCCTTTTCAACTTATTGTAGTAGCATGCGGTAACTTACCAAAGGATGGAGCGATCGATTGAGCTTGGGTATCAATTTGAACACAACAGATATATTGTAAACTGATAAATATAAAATTTTCACATTTAATCAGTAAAGGAAATACTGATACACTTTTTCCAGAATCATTACTGGATCTGAACTCTCAATATATAGTCAACGTTCATAGTTTGGAAGCCGTAAATGATGGCCGTTACAGTTCATCTCTATGATCTCACATGTTTTATGGCGTCACATCATCTAAGTAAATTTCTGCAACATACATGTTTACATGAGCACGCACTGCGCACTGTTCACTGATGATTACAAGTCACATTCATGAAAACGCTATGTACTCAATCACGCATCTCACAGTCACACACTACTCAGTTCTCCACAGGAGCACGTACATTTAAAATGAAAACGGTTCCTTAAATGAAGCAAAATGTTTTTTTTCCTAATCCCCAGATGAGGTTTACTTCAGCACAGTCCCATGAATTTATCTACAGAGATAGAAAGCAGAAAACAATGGTTAGCTTAACAATCAACCCAAGCAATTAGATCTCGCTTAAGAGTCCAAATGCATGTCAACGTGAACACTGTTAAAACAGAGAACAATTTCAGCAATGCGGCAGTTCGAGAAGGATTAGATGAAGTTTATCAACACAGTACCTTCAGTAATCATGCAGCGCACCAGCAAGCCGAGACAGAAGCACCAACAGGACAGTAACCGATTTTGTGACTTTTATGAGCTCGTAGCCAGGATCGAATTACATAATTTCATCTGTGTGCTATGATACTTTGGTTTCTTGAGTTTCTGCAAGTTAATATAATACGCTACTGGCCATTAAAATTGATACACTGACATGTGATTAAATTTTCACGCAATTTGGGTGCATAGATCCTGAGAAATCAGTACCCAGAAAAACCACCTCTGGCCGTAATAAGGGCCTTGATACGCATGGGCATTGAGTCAAACAGAGCGTGCATGGTGTGTACTGGTACAGCTGGCCACGCAGCTTAAACACAATACCACAGTTCATCAAGAGTAGTGACTGGCGTATTGTAACGAGCCAGTTGCTCGGCCACCATTAACCAGACGTTTTCAATTGGTGAGAGATCTGGAGAATGTGCTGGCCAGGGCAGCAGTCGAACATTTTGTGTCTCCAGAAAGGCCCGTACAGGACCAACAACAGGCGGTGGTGCATTATCCTGCTGAAATGTATGGTTTCGCAAGGATCGAGTGAACGGTAGAGCTACAGGTCGTAAGACATCTGAAATGTAACGTCCACTGTTCACAGTGCCGTCAATGCGAACAAGAGAAGACCGAGACGTGTAACCAATGGAACCCCATACAATCACGCCGGCTGATACACCAGTATGGCGATAACGAATACATGCTTCCAATGTGCGTTCACCGTGATGTCGCCAAACACGGAGGCGACCATCATGATGCTGTAAACAAAACCTGGATTCATCCGAAAAAATGAAGTTTTGTCCTTCGTACACCCAGGTTCGTCGCTGAGTACACCATCGCAGGCGCTCCTGTCTGTGATGCAGCATCAACGGTAACCGCAGCCATGGTCTCCGAGCTGATAGTCCATGCTGCTGCAAACGTCGTCGAACTGTTCTTGCAGATGGTTGTTGTCTTGCAAACGTCCCCATCTGTTGACTCAGGGATCGAGACGTGGCTGCACGATCCGTTACAGGCATGCGGATAAGATTCCTGTCATCTCGACAGCTAGAGATACGACGCCGTTGGGATCCAGCACGGCGTTCCGCATTACCCCCGTGAACCCACCGATTCCATATTCTGCTAACAGTCATTGGATCTCGACCAACGTTAGCAGCAATGTCGTGATCCGATAAACCGCAATCGCGATAGGCTACAATCCGACCTTTATCAAAGTCGGAAACGCGACGGTACGCATTTCTCCTCCTGACACGAGGCATCACAACAACGTTTCACCAGGCAACGCAGGTCAACTGCTGTTTGTGTATGAGAAATCGGTTGGAAACTTTCGTCATTTCGGCGCCATCCTTGTGTGAATGCTCTGAAAAGCTAATCATTTGCATTTCACAGCATCGTCTTCCTGTCGGATAAATTTTGCGTCTGTAGCACGTCATCTTCGTGGTGCAACAATTTTAATAGCCAATAGTGTATCTAGTAGCCACAGTTCTCACGTTTTCGGTTGCATAGGAAAGCAAACTGATTTTGTGACATATTACAAGTTCCAAATCAGGAGCGAATTATTTAGTCCCACCTGAGCGCTTTTGTAGGACGGGTTTCAAATCTCCCCGTATTAATCTAATTTATTACACACAATTCACCCGCTTTTGTCAGGGTCTACATGAGAGTTCCGTAGCACGTGTCGATAGTCCTTCTTTCTGATTATTGAAATGATGTATGTAAACATGAGGGCTGCCATATTCGTGTCATCAAGGTTTCAGTCGGCCACATGTGACCAGCACACGGGAGGCTCGCCGTATGGTGCACCATGCACATCGTAACAGTTTGACACCGGCGCCTGTCCTCCGGGAACAATTAATGGACTCCCTGCAACAGTCCGTGTTATGTCACATCACTGGTTGGAGACTACCAGCAGCCAGACTAGAGAGTCACCGTCCCGTACTTGGGATTTTTTTTCTTTCTTTTATTGGCAACGAACTCTCAGAAATTCAGAAATCGACGACGAATGCCAGATAACCATGCGAATGAACAAATAATTATTAGTGATCATTTTCTTCTTCAAAATTATTAGGAAAATTTATATGAAAGACGACTGATGAGTGTATAGGATCATTACAGGCTCTACACACCCAGTATTCACAGTTAAGCCAACAAGGTATTTCCACAGCACTTTTGTACCGATCGAACCAACCGGAATCAAATCTAGCACCACACCTCTGAGCTGCTTCGATATGTTCCTTTAAACCGACCTGCTGGTGATCACAAATACATGAGCAGTACTCTAGTACATGTCGCACAAGCGTTCTATACGAGCTCTCCTCTATTTGTGTATTGTACTTTCCAAAAACCCTCGCAGGAAACCGAAGTCAACAGGTCGCTTTCCCGTACACAATATGGTCATCAGCAAACAGTCTATACTTTATGACGTATCTATTTGATGACAACGGATCGAAATCATTCATTACCTCTCACCATATGTTCCATTCGGGCGAAACTACCGTATTTCGGTCCACTGCTTGCACTTAGCAATAGGAAGGGTCCGGTTCTGCCTTCTGTTTTTCTATCCATTATTTCAAAGACCCTGTTTATGGTTATTTTATGCCGCGTCAGATAACCGAATAACTTAATATTTTGCTTTTATGCGATGGTGTGAACTTCTTTCCTTCATTTATTGTTTTTGTACTTGCATATTGGATTTTCTTTCAGTCAAGGATATATTTGTGACTTTTCTCCATATTCACATTTCTACAGCAACAATCTTTCTTTCCATGAGTGTCCACCTTTCGCAATAAATGTCATGTATTTTATATGTGTTGTGTTGGCAGAAGAGCCAACACCGTGTTACTAGTGGGGGCCGAAATGCACGCGTTTTAGCTCACGCATGCTGGCGTGAGGAGGGAAGGACTCTACTGACGTGAGGTCTGGAACATGACAAGGAATTAGAATTCAGAAAGTGGACGTAATTAGTTTGATACTTAACTTTAATCCATTAATGATGAACGTCGCTTTTTACGGTACATGATTCACAACATTATCTGTTCAGAATAGTAACTGAATATGGCGCCTTGCTAGGTCGTAGCAAATGACGTAGCTGAAGGCTATGATAAACTGTCGTCTCGGGAAATGAGAGCGTATATAGGCAGTGAACCATCGCTAGCAAAGTCGGCTGCACAACTGGGGCGAGTGCTAGGGAGTCTCTCTAGACCTGCCGTGTGGCCGCTCGCGGTCTGCAATCACTGATAGTGGCGACACACGGGTCCGACGTATACTAACGGACCGCGGTCGATTTAAAGGCTACCACCTAATAAGTGTGGTGTCTGGCCGTGACACCACAATATGATTGTTACCTTTGAGTTCCGCCTTATAGGGTCTGCTCTATTTTTTAATACTACTTGCCTAAACCAGCTGTTTTGGAAAAATATACAGTATAAATACGATGTTCACTGAGCTTACTAGAAAGTGCTAATAAAATTATTGCATACTTTTATATAGCGTTCATGTCTTCAATTGATGTAATACCAGAATGCTTCCAACTGATGGGTCATGATCAAAGCTTTCCATTTTATTTAAATATTATCAAAGTTTATGAAACGAAGTAAATAGTAATTATAAATATATTCTTTTTCTTATTGTCATATTAATTGTTATTTGCATTTTAGCACTTCATAACCTAATATTATGACATTTTTTATATTTTCCTTGTAAGTCTATCTGGTGTGTAGCTGTTCTACATTATATATCATTGATATAGAGATCCAGTGGAATAGAATTCTCATCTTCAGATATGTACAAAAATGGTCTGTTATGCCTCTACACACGTGTTCATAGTTGATGTTAAGATATGAAATACTTTTAGAGACAATGTTAAGACTCTAATGTGTGGCAACTTGATAAGCTTATAATCAATAATGAGGCAGAAACGTCACTATTAGTCTGAAATTAAGTACCGTTTTCCTTAGACTTATTTCTGGGAAGTTTATGGCAGAAGCCAGACTCTAAAACAGACGAACATAATGTTCTCAGTTGAAACCGAGCTCACACTGTTTTCTCTGCACCCTTACTTGGTTTCGTGGTCTGTTTGTTCATTTCCCCAAATTCTCATGTGTCTTGGTACCCAATAGAATGTTACATGCTTTCCCTGCTGTTTATGAAGAAACAATTTTTACTGTACTTATTGAATCATTCTCTTTGCTGGGTACGCTTGCTGTAATTTTAGAGGACATTAAGGTATTCGTAACGAATCAGAAACATTTTGCTTTCGTGGCACCCTTCCACTCCTTTGTCTTCAAAGATGCCGTTCGCTTCTAAACTAAATGAGGTGAACTCAGTGTTAGGACGATTTTAGTTGGCGTTCTGTCAGTCGATTACTGTAAGGTAAATCCATTTTTCTACCAATGTTCAAAAAATTCATTTCGACACTGTGTATATGAAAATGATAATCCTGATTTTGTTAGTATTCATGTCTCATTTTCGTACACTATATTCGGTATTCACTTCGTGTTATAAAATTTTAGCAGTGTTTCTATCTTTGTTTTGCTGTCTTACTGGACTACTAACCGTTAATGGATGACTTCTCCACCTGTTGTTTCACTTTCAGAGACGCAACAACGACCCATGTGCTGCAAATGACAATTAAAAGTAGAAGGCTGGAAGAATGAGCAAGAATAAGAAACACTTACAGCAGATGTGTGGACACCACACCGCTGCTCGCCCACCATCACATTATACTAGCCGACTAAGAACAACGAGACATTTTCGTAACCGTGTGAAGAGATGACTCCATTTGACTTTATTTTACCGAGCTTGGACTGATCTCCATTTCGGCTTTTTTGAAGCTTAGAATTGTTTTCGATTTGACCACTGTTAAGAAGGAACACACTCCAGGCTTAAATTTTTAGCTCTTCATTTTATAACATTTTAGACAAACGTCACGATTTTAATACAGCATACACAGATGGTGTGAAACAAGTGACAGTTTAGTCGTTATTCCCGACTGTCGTCAAGATTCCTCAACTCAGTTAGTGCAAGTAACTTAGTTCAGAATTGAATGGGATCTCGGAGGTACGGTAGCAGATGAGTGCCACCAAAGGAAAAGTTTCTTATACGTTAGATTGCTTTACTGCCCGACAACCATTGCAACAAGCTAGCAGAGAAAATTATGCAAGTAATACGACATAAGCTGCTACTTCTTTAATAGCAGAAGAAGCGTGTACTATTCTGCTATGTACCACACGTGAGAATCTGAGAAAGTGAACAAGCAAACCAAGAAGCCAAGGAAAAAAGCAGGGAACACAATGCGATTTGAGTTTCAATTTCTTTCACAATTGTTTCTTCTTCCAGGCCTACCCCTGTATCTTCTTCCCCCTCTGAAATTTAAAGTTTTTTGTTTTGTTTTTGTAATCCTTGCCACTGATCTTCATGTAACTCCTCGTAGACTTTAGTTTCGATGTTTATATGTTTCAGCATTAAACAAACCTTTTTTACTGTTCATCAAAGCTCATTGCTATTATACGAAAACACCTGCAGAAAATATCTTGAAGTGCATTTTGTCAAAGAGCGAATGGAATTTGATTTATAACGCAAGAAATTCCCTTTCAAATGCTGTTTGAAACAGCTTAAAACTTTCAGTAGGTAGTGACATATCTATAGTCACATTTTGCACAGCTAATCGGTAGAGATAAGACTGAAACACTAAGATATGTAATGATACCAACAACCAAAGATCTGATAGCAACTGTGGAGGTATAAAAAATATAATAAATTCATAAATAATGCTCCGCTGTTTGTCGCATCCCGGGAAAATTACAATATGCTAATTAAAATAGGAAAATTATTTTCTTTATATGATTGTGTGACGTAAACTGTATAAATAATACCAGAAGAAGAAGAATCGCTTTGCATACGCAGACTGAAAATTTCGCAACGTGCAGACATTCAAAGAAATTACGAGAGTATTGTCATTGCCATGATGAAAATTGCGTATAATAATTGCAAAGAAAGCATTAAACTGATACTTGAGAACTAGGAAGCTCCACAGATTTGAGAGAAGACACCAGCTGCCCTTGTACAGGATGTGGAAACCTGAAAACTATACTAACATTAAAAATTCCCGAAAATGTCTACCTGTACTTATTAAATAATAAAATGACAAATATTCCGACCGGTATCCTGCTGGAACGTGTGATGCAGAACCTCGAAAGTCATAAAGGGCATTTTTCTCTCGCAATAGAAGAGCATTAACAGCCGATTTAAATGTAGAACTGCAGCTTCGCTGGATACGAGTTTTCTCCTTCTAACGCTGTTTTTCTTATCAGAGGACAAACGAAATGTTGATTCTTGCAAGAGGCCTTTCCCAAGCCCGTGATGTATAGCCGGAAATTACTGCCAGATCGTGACTCGGCGCGTTTTTCCTGCCTGTGACGGCCGGTGCTTTGCCTGATGTATATCTCGCCCGTCGCCTGACGAGTTTTTTTTTTTTTTTCGTTCGCAGTTTCAAGCATCCCCTTTCCCTCCAACTCTGAAATCGTCTTGTCAATTGCAATCTCGGAGAGTTAACAAGACAGTTGAAGAGAAAATTGGAAAGCCTGAGCATTCGCTTTGGAGGTTCAGATTGAGTCTAGATTATGATCGACTATTTCACGCGACGAAACTATAAAGTATCTAACGTAATTACACAGTTACAACGAAAAAGTAGCCCGTCAACTGTAACGAAATTAAACAAAACGGATCCTTTTTTCTATTATGCTGAAAATAAATAATCAAATAATCTGAGAACTTTTTAACAATTTAACTTTTTGTAGAAAAATCTTTTTAGTTATATCTCTTCAATGCAACTAAAAGAAGCATCCATTTTTCTTCCTAATACTAACCATTTAAAAAGTCTGTGTGGATACTTTTGTGGCATCACGAAACCCCACTTTTTGGTGAAACGTAGCTAGTAAAAAGTTATGAGAAAATTAAGTTCTTTGCGTATTATTAGTAGAGTGTTATCTTAGTTTACAAACACTTCTCGACACCCATTTCTAGGCCATCGTCGCCTTCAGTTTTTGTTATAGGATAAATTACGGCGTATAACTCGTAAAAACAATTATATTTCTACACGCTAGTGACACGCATTTCATCATCTACGAACACCAAATAAGGAAGAAATATATTTATCAGCGTTCAGTTCATGGTCATACAGTAAAGAGGGTGAAACTCCTTTCAACAAGAGCATATTATAGGGATGAACTCCTGAAACCACAAGGAATACTGGTCTCTCCTGGAAATCTTCCACATTCACATGCTTTATGTCCAAGCGATGAAATCATGTTTTCTGAATCGAAATGGTTTCAATTTTTTAAAAAGTAAATAGGTTCTTACAACTTCTTGATAGTATCCGTTACTGCATGAATTACGTAAATGGAGTTGCAAAATATGGCGTGCTGTCCATGCACTACATTCCCGTCCACCGATTCTGCAACGGGTGTATCAAGTACTTCGAAAAACGAACGCGTACCGAGCTTACTCTTCAAACGTTAAGCCAGTTAAACCTCAGGCAGATTGGTTGTTTCCTGAGAATACTAGAACATCGGGCTATGTCAGTAGTCATGGATCTGGCCGAGAGGTGATCCAGTCACACAAAGGACACAGAGAAAATGCTTTCTGAAGAAATTTCAGCAACGACTCAAAAGACAAACACTGCAGAGAAGTACAGCAGAATGGTTGAGAGGCGTGGGAGACGGCCGGCTGCTGAGAGAAGGAAGCAAAAGTCAGTCTGCAGAATTCCGGCAACGCCTGGAGCTTGGGGAGAAAGGCGTGGCAGGCAGAACGCCAGGCGCATGTGAAATTTCGTGCGAGTGGCCGGTTTACTGCGCCAGCCCCACATAGCTCGCGCTTTAAATCGGCGCAACTATTAAGGTTGTACTATCAACAAAATCAAAACGAGGATGGCTTTTGTTATTTGGGCAACAAAATAGCTGACGACGGCCAAGGTGCAGAGGATACAAGTGCAGAGTAGCAAGAGTCAAGAAAACGTTTCCGAAAAGTACGATACTGAGGATTAAACGGGTACATCGAATAACTAATGAACAGGTACTGAATCTTATTGTGAAAAAAGTAAATTTGTGGCATAATTTTACTAAAAGAAGTAATCGGTTGATAGGACACATCATGAGGCATGAAGCAAACGAGAGTTTGATAATGGAAAGAAGTGTGTGTGGGGGGTTGGGGGGGTGGGGGGTGGGAGAGGGAGAATGGCCGGCCGGCGTGGCCGTGCGGTTCTAGGCCCTACAATCTGGAACCGGGCGACCGCTACGGTCGCAGGTTCGAATCCTGCCTCGGGCATGGATGTGGGTGATGTCCTTAGGTTAGTTAGGTTTAATTACTTCTAAGTTCTAGGCGACTGATGACCTCAGAAGTTAAGTCGCATAGTGCTCAGAGCCATTTGAACCATTTTTGAGAGAGGATGTGTTTTAGATTGTGTCCATCGCATAACTACAGCTAACAGGTTCGAATGGGTGTAGGTTGCAGCAATTTTTCAGGGGCGAAGAAGACTGCATAGGACACGAGAGCTGCATCAAACCAGTATTCTGACTGAAGACCACAACAACATCTCTATTGAACAAATTGATCCGGAAACACAGTAATAAAAACTGTAAGAACCCGAGTATGGAGATTAAATCTTCGTCCACACCCACGAAAATGTTAACCGGTCACTCTCTATCATATTTTGAGATCAGTCTTCCTTCCACGTCGCCTAACAGTCCACAACTATCGGCGTTTCCTGCAAGCAACTTTGCCTTCCCTGCTAGAAGAAGTGCCATTGATGATGCGAAGAGTAATATGGCTGGTACATGATGGTGATCCAGCCCACTTCGCCGTTAACGTCCGGACGCATCTGAATCGTGTCTTTCCTGGTCGATGGATCGGACGTAATGGTCTAGTTGCATGTCCTGCTCGTTCACCGGATCTCAACCTGTGTGATACCTGGTTATGGGGCCGTATCTAAAGCAACGTGCATGAAGAGACCATTCCAGATGTGGAGGCACTGGAGCAGCGTATTCATGCTGCCTTTGACACTGTTCGGATGCACCCTGTCCGATTTGAAAGTGTGACACAGAACGTGCAACAGCGCATACACGAATGCGTGGAGGCACATGGAACCCATTTTTAACACACATTGTAACTGTGGTTCCATGATACAGTTTGTATTAGACCACAGTCTCTGTAACAATTTGTGACTGAATAAATGGTCTCTACCATGGAAAGTAAGCATTTCCAGACATAAGTTCATTTGACCTCTTTTTGTTCCGCATCCTCTCATCGGTCAATCCCTAGAGTTTGTACTCGGTGGAAGAAATCACCCTGTATATACGTTATATAGGAAATTAATCTATGGTCATTGAGAGAGCGTTATTTCTAATGCCATATATCTCGACAATAAGCAGAAATTAAGTTACAGAAAAAATAAGCACTAGGTAGTAGACGAAATGAAGCAGTTATGTAATTTCTGATGTAAATTAACACTTGACGTAAGAAGCAAGGTCATAAGAGGGAGAGTAGTGCCAGCATAGTGGGCCTTCGTCGTCGAAAGAAGTTTGCTACATTCAGACATAGACTTTAACTTAACGAATAATTTTTAGGTAACTGATAGCTTGGAAATAGGTATTCCACTAAGGGAGAATTAGTTTCTGCGATAAGGTTAAGAGAACCGTGAGCAACTACAGCACTTCTCTTCCACTTGACTGAATTTTCTGCTTTCCAACCACTCTCTTTGCCAATCTGCAGCAAGTCGTCGTGGATTCCGTCTCTCGATCTTTCCTTTGTTCTACTTGCGGTCTTCTTCCGTGAGGAAACAAGCCGTCCAGCTCACGTCAGACCGGAAATATTTTAGCTGCTTTAGATCCTATCCAGCGCGCAATAATACCGGATCCAACATTCCCCTGTGATGTGTTCTTTTACCGGACAACAGGTCTTCGAAAAGCCATCCGCTCGTAGACGAGAAAATTATTTAAGCACTTTTTTCCGGACACTTCAGGTTTATATGCCATACCCCATGGATTTGATCAGTGTTTTGTACAAATGGAATTTGCAATTCCTTGACAGCAATATGACATGACCGTACATTAAAAGAATCGAACCGTTTGAGATGTGGTGTTACAGAACGATAATGACAATTCACTGAATTATTATTGTTAATGTTGTTCCATTTTGAAGAAACATTATTTGTTTTAGCGATAAAGTGTTTGGTAGAAGATAAGAGCATAATAATGGACGTGACTCGAACTTAGTACGTACCGATTTGTGGCCCCTGGTGCCTTAGCCAGTTGCGCTGATATCGTTACTCGACATCTGGCGCCCACAATTTGTTTTTGTGAAATGATAATTAAAGCGAGATCTTAAGCTGCCGACGGGCATTGATGTACATCAACGGAGACAGTTGAAAATAAGTGTCCCGACCGGGACTCGAACGCGGGATCTCCTGCGTACATGTCAGACGCTCTATCCATCTCACCCGTGAGACCCACATTTCCAACTTAATGTCCACACTTTACATTCGTACTGCCCATGCCCATTGCACTCATTTCTCGCGGCAGACAATCTCTTTGAGTCCCGTAAGAGTTCGGGAAATACGTGTGCATCCGCACAGAAGAAGGAGGTAAATGGCCGGTTAGCCTTAACTATGCGAAGATGGTATCAGTTCTTTCGGACATGTCCGACAGAACAGATACCACCTTCATATTTGATTTTGTGCCCTCACTGTCACAACTTTTTCTTCTGTCCGTTTCAAACCTGCAGAACACAGACTATGACATGTCATTCGCTCCTTTATCGTGCTGTTTTTGAGGTACTGTACATGGCATAGAAAATATTTTCATTTATGGAGCCATAAACAACCACTAAAAGAAGTGCTTGCAATATGAATCCCATAAACCCTACGACTTACTTTAGAAAATAAGTTAAAGAAAGGAAAACCTACATTTGTAGCATGTATAGGCTTAGAGACTGACTGCAATACTCTTTGAAATTCTGCATGTAACAGGGGTAAAATAAAAGGAGCGAAAGGCTGTTTACAACTTGTACAGAAACCAGACAAAAATGGTTCAAATGGCTCTGAGCACTATGGGACTTAACATCTGTGGTTAAAGAAAGGAAAACCTACATTTGTAGCATTTATAGGCTTAGAGACTCACTGCAATACTCTTTGAAATTCTGCATGTAACAGGGGTAAAATAAAAGGAGCGAAAGGCTGTTTACACCTTGTACAGAAACCAGACAAAAATGGTTCAAATGGCTCTGAGCACTATGGGACTTAACATCTGTGGTCATCAGTCCCCTAGAACTACTTAAACCTAACTAACCTAAGGACAACACACACATCCATGCCCGAAGCAGGATTCGAACCTGTGACCGTAGCAGTCGCGCGGTTCCGGACTGAGCGCCTAGAACCGCTAGACCACCGCGGCCGGCAGAAACCAGACAGCAGTAGTAGGAATCGAGGAGCGTGAAAGGGGAGCAGTGGTTGAGAAGGGAGTGAGAAAGGGTTGTAGCCTATCCCCACTGCTATTCGGTCTGTACATTGAACAACCAGTAAAGGAAATCATAGAAAAATTTGGATTGGGAATTAAAATCCATGAAGAACAAATAAAAACTTGGAGGTGTGCCACCGACATTTTAATTCTGCCAGAAACAGCAAAAGGACTCGGAAGAACAGTTGAACGGAATGGACAGTGTCTTGAACGGAGCATTTAAGATTAACATCAACAAAAGCAAAACGTGGGTAATGGAATGTAATCGAATTAAATCAGATGATGCTGAGGGAATTAGATTGGTAAATGAGACACTTAAAGCAGTAGATTAGCTATTTGGGAAGCAAAATAACTGATGATGGTCTACGATATAAATTGTAGACTGACAATGGCAAGAAAAGAATTTCTGAAGAGGGGAAATTGGTAAACATCGAGGATACATTTAAGTGTCAGGTAGTCTTTTCTATAAGTATTTCTATGGTATGTGGCCATGTATGGAAGCAAATAATCGACGGTAAATAGTGCAGACAAGAAGAGAATAGAAGCTTTTGAAATGTGGTTCAAAATGGTTCAAATGGCTCTGAGCACCATGGGACTCAACATCTTAGGTCAGAAGTCCCCTAGAACTTAGAACTACTTAAACCTAACTAACCTAAGGACATAACACTCACCCGTGCCCGAGGCAGGATTCGAACCTGCGACCGTAGCAGTTCCGCGGTTCCCGACTGCAGCGCCAGAACCGCACGGCCACCGCGGCCGGCTGAAATGTGGTGTTACAGAAGAATGCTGAAGATTAGATGGGTCAATCTCATAACTAATCTGGAAGTACTGAACGGAACTGGGGAGACAGGAAATTTCTGGCACGAATTCACCAAAAGGAGGGATCGGTTGTATTAGAGAGAAGTGTGAGTGATAAAAACTGTAGAGAAAGACTAGAGATGACTACAGTTAGCAGATTCAGAAAGATGTAGGTTAGAGCAGTGACTCAAAGATGAAGAGGTTAACACAGGACAGAGTAGCATGGAAAGCAACATTTATTAAATCGAATATTTTTGATAGACTGCACAACATAGAAATCTTTATTACCAAAAATTTATCATCATGAAACGTTAAATTCAAAGTTCAATACTAATACTGGAACATAATTCCTGATACATGAATAATAGAAGGATAATAAACAGTATTTACGTACGCATAGGTGTCATAATATTGTCAAAAGCCGCTACACCTAAAAGCCTTTGTGTGCAGTTAAAACAAGATAACCTCACTGTTCACTGATAAAAATAAAATTAGTTACTGCATCAGGGCGCTCTACAGGCATGACTACCAACTTGTCCTTGTAATTGGCAAATTCACCAGCAAAATGCTCGGCATTGCACGTTGGATGTTGTGGGGCCCTAATTAAAAGCAGAGGTTCATGATACCATCCTTACTCATATGGTATTTAACATGCTCGTAAGACTTTGAACCTCTATTATTCGGAAATGCTTGCGAAGTGCGAAGTACTAGAGCAGCATATGTTTCGACTCAATATGTATCACAATCACGCAGAAGTCGAGCAGAATGAGTGATCCGTTGGGAATATTCTTCCATTGTCAGATGAAGAGATTAGAACAAGAGAGTCCAACGTCGCAACCCGCTGTGTATCATTCGCAAAAAGATGACAGGAAAAACACATCTCGACAAATAACTCCACTGGAAGAGCTACAACAGCAGCACGATTTAAGTATGAGAAAGTCTATACCTGGTAGAATGGGTACAAGAACGCTTCTATGGCTACAAGCGAGCTACTGCGGTTGACAGATACAACACGTACTTAAAACCAGTTATAGAGTATACTGTAGTAATGCAGCAAAGTGGGATTTTAGGACGAAGCACTTGACTACTGCATTATTAATCAACTGAGATACACAACAGCAAGTGAGCAGTTGACGTCACTGCTCTCCAGACCAGGCTAGTTCATTTTCGAGCCAGCTTTCGACAATACCTATTTGAGACCACACTGCAGAGTATACATTTGGAACTCTCAATACCTGTGCAAAAAAGACAAATACATACCATCCTTCTGATATGCGTGTCACAGAACGTAGTCATATTGATAGTGCGATAAAGAGAGCACCACCCAACATTGCATTATTCACAAATTTATTCAAGATGTCGGATTCAAGATGGTGGCGATATAAGTGGCAACGTCACAATAACATCATGGTGGTAAGTACAATTTTTGGTGGGAAGATATGTCAATTGAGCTACCTCCAGTAACCTAACCTCCTTCCCTTCCCATCGCCTCCCCCACCCCCCACTCCCCCAGAAAATGGTGGGAAGTTCAAATTTTGGTGGATAAAACGGTGACTTGGGCTACCTTCACTAACCTAAGTCATCCGACCACGACCTCTTGCTTGGAATTGGTAGGAAAAGGACTCAACCTGTGCTGGACTGCTGGATAGCACGGACATCTTTATTTTGCAAACAGTGTTTATTTAATTGAGGCTGTATCTCCATCCAGTATGTTCACTAACAGGTCCGAAGTCCAAATGGCCTAATACACAGTAGTGCCGCCAGAGGGTGCTGTCGTCCTTCCCATGATGTAATCCAAGATGGCGATCTGGGGGAAAAATGGCAGGAAAACGACTCAGCCTCCTCTGGGCTGGTGGACAGAGGAAGGAGTGTACTTTATTTATTTGGGAACAATTTATTTAGGTAGGAATTTCACGTAGTTAATTTATTACATTGATACAAATCACTCATTCTGATGTGCTTGGGGTCACAATACACATAATACAGACCTGCAAAATACTCGTAAATTATCAAATTATTGAAGTATGTGGTTGAATGTAAAGAATTGATTACAAATCATAGACATCATTTCTACTGGAAAGCAGAGTACTAGAGATCTGAAAAGCTAGTGTATATTACAATGAGCACACTATCTACTGTTTGTGATCCTTCTCAATTAATTAACGGCTATAGCTCACTGACACACACACACACACACACACACACACACACACACACACACACACATATATATATATATATATATATATATATATATATATATATATAGTAATTTTATTACGAAGTTGCACCGCCAGCGACATGTAACTGCACTGTTGGTCTGAGAAGATACACTCTGGCGATCACTGTCTATATTCAGTGATGTGGTATTTGTATGGAAAAAAAAACTACTTCATTCAGCAGTAATGCCATACCTCGATTTATGAAGCCAGTGTAGCTTTTAACTTGGTTACTAGTACACAACTGTAGAACCAAGACCGCTTGTGACAGTAACATACATTAGTTGTTGCGATCGCGTTTTTTTAACATCTGGCGGTTTGTAAGACGATTGTGCCTCTCTTCCTAAGACACAGTGGTACCACTCGTAAGAAAAACTTAGGAGGCACGTCCACGTATCGCTGATTTTCAGTCAGTAATACTTCGTATCGACAGCAATCAGTTATTGGCGAAGTACTATACTTAGTAGTAGGAGATGCATGATAGGTTCACCTTGAGCATCAGGCTTATAAAGTATGTGTGCGTGTTCCACATGTTCAAAGGAAATCACTGTCCTGTCGTAAGGAAGGTATGGATTTGATGTGGAATACTGTGATAGCAAAGAGAAGAATAAGTCAAGTCGAAACAATGGTACAGATATTTCTATTTCGAGAGCCACAGTCATCGGCAAAGTGTATTTCCGATATTTCGCTCATTGTTGATTGTCATCCAATTGAGACTGTGATCATAATATTTAATTGTAGGTACAGTGATAAAATATATATGTGGCCGCTTTTCTAGGATGATTCTGTCTGCGCTTGTGGTCTGTAGTGGGGATGATTAACGCTTCCTGCTTTCGGCAGGAGTTGTCCAAATGGAGAGACCTGTTGGGTTGCAGGAATGTAGCTGACTTAACCATATCCTAATCTAGACGGCCGAATAGCGGACTAATAGTTAGTGTGTGTTGGATAGCTTTCGTGATCGATTGGAAATTTGAGAAGATTCTTTTTGGACGTGATTTTGTGCTGGACCGTTATTCCCTACCATGTAAATTGTCTGGTTGACTTCCTCTCCAAATTTCGCGCCGTTATTTAGTTAAGGGGACATCGATTGTGGTGTGTGCATCTAGCACGTGGAAGACAGTTGGAAGACATGTTTGCTGGTTATGTAGACATGCGAAACACCTTAGTTGACTCTGTAAATTACAAGACTGATTTGGAATCTGTACAACACCGAAATCACTATTCAGGAGTGGAAATATCCGATTCCGCTATTATTTTTTTTTCGAGTTCTCATGTAAAGTTCTTCACAGACTGGACAAGGTTCAAGTTACTCAGTGGTTTACAGCACACTCCACTTCAATAAAGTTTTAGGTTTTTAGAGAAATAGTTTGCAGTCTATATCTTCAGATTTATACTGTGTGAGTGATACTGCTATGCAGGCGATATTGCTGTGTGCTTGATATCGAGAAGTATCGCGTAAGTGGTATGATATTCTGGCAAACTCTGTGAAATTACATATGTTCTTGTAATCCCAGAGTCTGGAGATGGGAGCGGAAAGCAAGCAAGGAGCTCAGGGCCCCAAACAATAACGCCTTTGCGCTGAGAGGGAAACGAGCCCGACTTTGTACAATAGTTCGGAGAGTGACTTCAGCCCATTGAGGGCAACATGTGACCTTCGGATGTGGTAGATCACCACCCAACCTCACGGGAAATATCTAGTACTGCAAGGGGTATATTTATGGAGCATGTGCTTATGCTGCCTGTCTTTGTGGTGTATGGCGGTCGATAGCAATATCAATTATCCAAAAGGGGCAATTTTGTATGGTGAAAGATACGAATTGTATGTTTTCTACATCGATATGGTACACAGTGATATATTGCCATGTAGGAGATCAGTTTCACGCTCTAATATTCGAGCTTCCATCCTCAGTGGCAGAGCAGTGTAATTGAGCAACAGTCCCTCCCTATTTGACGATAAGTAGGCCCCTTTACAGGGTTTAACTTTCAGTGCATTATGGCCATCTATAGAAAATAGATCTGACACTGAAAGTCTCATCTGTAGAAAGATAAAAGCATACAGTGCTTGCACGTTTGCGTTTTGGAGATATTTGTTGAAAGCAGGACCTAACGATTTCCAGGAAGGGTAACACATGATTGACGGGGTGCCACGTGAGGACAATCAGAAGGAATGCATTCGACGTTATTCTGGGCTGTTTTCGTAAACAGGTTCTCTTAGGACAAGAATTTATATGCAGACAAGCTGAGACATCACAAAAGCTCCTATGAAAGCGATCGTTAACTTTTTCTCCGACAATTTTCTGTTTTAGAGAGGTAGACTTGGCTCTTATTTACACAGCCATGTGACATCAGTATGAACCTTTTAGATGCATCCTCGATGGCTAGCCACTATGCGAACATTTCACAGTCATGAATTAGCCACACTAGGCAGGTTAATATGTTCATGGCTAGACGCAACTCGCATGTGTCTTTAGGATCGCTAGGAACAATGAATCCTGTTCACTTCTGGGAAGCATTGGAACAGACTTCCATATTGCGACCTGTGACATCAGTATAAGACTGAGAACCTTTTAGCTGCATCTGCGAGGCTGAGCTGCTATGCAAACATCTCTCACGGCTCTGGAGCGGCAGGTACACCTCAGCCACGGTGGTTAGGTGAGCACGTGTGAATCTAGAGGGTCAAAAATGGTTCAAATGGCTCTGAGCGCTATAGGACTTAACATCTGAGGTCATCAGTCCCCTACAACTTAGAACTACTTAAACATAACTAACCTAAGGACATCACACACATCCATGCCCGAGGCACAATTCGAACCTGTGACCATATCGGTCGCTCATTTCCAGACTGAAGTGCTTAGAACCACTCGGCTACACTGGCTGGCTCATCTAGAGGGTGACTTGGCTTTTATTTACATAAACATGTGACGTCAGTATAACACTCGAAGAGTTCTAACTGTATACTCGAAAATAGATTAACTCTCACCTGCTGACGGTAGGTGGTGCGGCCTGAAAGCAAGGGCTTGCACCCCTGCATTTGTCACTCTGGCGCCGTTGCCACGTGCATGCACTGCACCCTTTGTAGCGGACAGTTCATTGATACATCACGGTTGACAATAGTTTGAAAACGGTTTTTTGTGCAGTGTGTGTATGTGCACTTCATTATTTTCGGCTGTTTAAGAATTGTGAGTGTGTTGACGGAGCATTATACAGCATTATTTTGGTAATTTACGAGTAGTTTGCAGGTCTGAATGCTGTGTAATGCATTATTTGGACAGTTTAGAATTAGTGAGCTTGTCTGCAGAGCGTTTTACACCCGTTATTTTGATAATTTACGAGTTTTTTCGTGTCTGCACATCAGTTTACTGCATTATTTCGAGGATTTACGAGTTTTACGAATAGTTTTCAGTTCTGTATGCTGTGTATTGCATTAATAAGGTAATTTGCGAGTTGTTTGTGTTTCTGTATATCACTGTACTGCATTATTTCGATAATTTAAGAGTTGTTTGTATGTCTGCACATCAGTGTACTGCATTATTACGTAATTTACGAGTTGTTTGCAGGTATGTTCTAATGGTTCAAGTGGCTTTGACCACTATGGGACTTAACTTATGAAGTCATCAGTCCCCTACAACTTAGAACTACTTAAACCTAACTAACCTAAGGACATCACACACATCCATACCCGAGGCAGGATTAGAACCTGCGACTGTAGCGGTCACGTGGTTCCAGAAGACTGTGGAGCCTAGAATCGCTCGGCCACTCCAGCCAGTTGCAGGTCTTTAGGCTGTGTATTGTGACCCAAAGCATGTCAGATCGAGTGTTTTGTATCAATGTAATAAATGGATTATATGAAATCCGTCCCTAAATAAATTGTTCCAAAATAAATAAATTACACCCCTTTGTCTCTCCAGCAACCCAGAACAGGCTGATTCCTTTTCCCACCATTTTTACCCCAGGCCACCACCTTGTATTATGTCATGGGAGGAACGATAGCAGCCTCTGGTGGCAATACTGTGTACTAGGGCAGTTGAACTCTGGACCTCATGGTGAACATACTGGATGGAGCTACTGCCTGAAATTGTTTAAATAAACACTGCATGCAAAATAAAGTCTTATGTCTATCCTATCCAGCAGTCCAGCACAGGCTGTGTCCTTTTCCTGGCAATTCCAAGTTAGAGGTTGTGGACAGATGACTTATGTTAATGGAGGTAGCCCAAGCGATCTTTTTTGCACCAAAATTTGAGCTTCCCACCATTTTCTGGGGGAGTAGGGGTGGGGAGTGGGAGGGGAGAGATAAGACCTATCTTCCTGCCAAAATTTTGCTTCCTGCCATAACGTCATTGTGACGTTGCCATATCTATCACCACCACCTTGAATCCGCCATCTTGAATAAATTTGGCAGCAATGCAACATGGTGTGTTTCTCCCTTTGTCAACTACTCACATTCTATGACGAAACAAAAGATGTGCTTCTGAACCTAGCTCAGAATAGAGACATTCTTCCACAACACAGAGGTACTGACATTCACTGACAACAAAGACTGAGACGATACTGTTGTTTGCAGCAGCCCTGAACATGCAGCAATTCTTGTGTTGAAATTCATGAGTAAATATATCGCAGTTTTGCGATTCCTTTTCAGGCTAACGAGGACTTCTTTTAGTTTGTTGTCCACAAACTTTTCTTTATCTGCGTATGATGAAGTACGAAAACTTAAAAGTAGCTTTACATAACTTCACTAACGAGTTGGGCACAGACATACCAGCAAACAGCAACGATGAAGTAATACACTACCACAGGAAGAAAGCTCCTAACGAAGCATAAAAATGCATATATGTTCCTGCTTATTTGAAATACCAACCGAAAAGTGGGCAACCAGCTGCATCATTCTACCTTCCTCAGCACCTTCAAAAATTTCCTGAAATATTTTAGGATATTCGCTGTTTGAGTGATATGGGACCCCTGATATGTCCAGACACGACTCTGACAGGTGACACGTACGTAAGCATCCTGTCTGATCACCTGCATCCATTCATGTCCACTATGCATTCCAACGGACTTGGGAAATTACAGCTAGACAATGCGACACTCCAAACGTACAGAATTGCTACAGAGTAGCTCCAGGGAGGTTCTTCTGAGTTTAAACACTTCCGCTGGCTACCAAACACCCCAGATATGAAGATTATTGAGCATATCTGGGAAGCCTTGCAACGTGCTGTTCAGAAGAGATCTCTACCCATTTATAGACAGCTCTGTGTGATTCATAGTGTCACTTCCATTCAGCACCACTTCAGACATTAGTCGAGTCCATGCCACGCGGTGTTGTGGCACTTCTACTTGCTCGCGGAGCCCTACACGGTAATAGGCAGGTGTAGCAATCTCTTCTTGGTGTACTCGGTCCTAGCCGAAAGGATATTACAAAACACTTTACCCTACCTTTTTATCAGCAATAAAAAACTAGATGTATGAGCACAAGAAAAGCCTGTTTTTATGCGCGACAACTTGGAATATATCAGAAACACTGTCGCATGCATACCGATATAAACTGTATTGTTAGAGTGCAGATACCAATGAGAGGAAAAAAATATTTAACAGTGACTTCCACGCTTGTTATTTCCCGTACCGGGTAGTCGTGGCACAGTTAAAGTCTCACCCCACTTGGCAGACGACGCAGAGGCTGGAGGTGTTGCCCGATGTGGCAAGAGGGCGAGCTGACCGCCGAAAGAATCGTGGTCATCGAGACAGGCGTCGAGAAGCGAGCGGACGCGGCAGCGGTGAAGCGTGTAGTGTGTTGCAGTGGCAGAAACTTGTAGAGGGACTTCCGGTGACATGACCTTGGTTCTTTGTTAGGCCACTTGCAACGTTACAAGTTTTTTCGTTGTTTTATTTTTGATAGTTGTAAATTATTCCATATCTGTTTTTGTTTTCCTCAATGTAACAGATGATATTCTACAGGGCTACTCAGATTTGTTCCTGGTTACTGACCTGTGTGTGTGTGTGTGTGTGTGTGTGTGTGTGTGTGTGTGTGTGTGTGTGTGTGTAAATCCGTAATAATGACTGATGTTATAGATTACAATATTTGTGTTTGTTTTATATAATACAGAATCTGGTTTCGTCGCATGGTGTTCTGTGGAATCATGTATTTGTTAGTACTTACGAACCCATGTCTGAACTGCTCGATTTAAATGCATTATTAGTATATTCTTATATATTATTTTAGTATCGTTTGCATCCATTTTTCATATTTCTCCACATTTATTAGAGATCTCAACTTGGGCATCCTTTGACGAAACTGGTGTTCAGCTTTATTAAATCTTGAAACGGAATGAGTATGTAATTCTAAATGGTGTTGCCACTGGCGACCGGAAAAGGACTTTGCATATGAGCAATATACTTACCACTAAATTAAATCGCGCAGTTCACACACAGATCCAAAAGCGGGAGCATATGTAGAGAGTCTAAAGAATATCATGAGACGAAACTAGTTTCTCTTTTATACGAATCAAACCAAATATGGAATCATTCACTAAACACAATATTATACAGATGTGAGCAAAAATCAAGCATAATACGAGCAATACACCTACAATGCAACTGAGACAGTGCGACGCACACAAAAATTCAAATCACAAACAGAATGCAAACAAACCAAATTTTGTGATATGTCATATTAGATGATTTTTTTTAAGTTTTGACGTGTGTTACGGCACAATTATTTCTACTTGACAATGGATACGTGGATGAAATTGCAATATTGGGTTTTATATATAAATAATTTTACAGTCAAAAAATGACCATAACGTAATTTTTAAAAAAAAATTTACATGATTGTGTACATCAGCTAGACTGAGGACCCAAGGAAACTGGTCCTGCCTAATATTGTGTAGTGCCCCCGTGAGCACGCAGAAGTCCCGCAACACCACATGGCGTCGACCTACTGAACTCAGAAGTGGTGTTGGAGGGAACTGACAACATGAATTCTGCAGGGCTGTCCATAAATCCATAAGAGTACGAGGGGTGGGGATCTCTTCTGAACAGCACGTTGCAAGTCATTCCAGATAAGCTCATTAATGTTCGTGTCTGGGAAGTTCGGTGGGCAGCGGAAGTGTTTAAACTCAGAAGAGCGTTCCTGGAGCCAGTCCATAGCAATTCTGTGGGGTGTCGCATTATCCTGGTAGAATTTCTCAAGTCCGTTGGAATGCACAATGGACATGAATGGATACAGGTGATCAGAGTGGCCGCTTATCGACGTGTCACATGTCACCTGTCAGAGTCGTATCTAGACTATCAGGGGTCCCATATCATTCCAACGGCACACACCCCACATCATTACAGAGCCTCCACCAGCTTGAACAATCCCTCTGCTGACATGCAGGATCAATAGATTCATGACCTTGTCAACATACTCATACACGTCCATCCGCTCGATACAAGTTGAAACGAGACTCGTCCGCTTAGGCAACATGTTTCCAATCATCAAGAGTGCAATGTTGGTGTTGATGGGCCTTGGTGAGGCGTAAAACTTTGTGTCGTTCAGTCATCAAGGGTACACGAGTGGGTCTTCATCTGCGAAAGCCCATATCGATGATGTTTCGTTGAATGGTTTGCACGTTGACACTTGTTGATGGCCCAGCATTGAAATACGAAGCAATTTGGGGAAGGGTTGCACTTCTGTCACGTCAAACGATTCTCTTCAGTCCTCGTTGGACCCGTTCCGCAAGATATTTTTTTCCGGCCACAGCAGTGTCGGAGATCTGAAGTTTTGCGGAGTGGTGATATTCAGGGTAGCCTCATGAAATGGCATTATGGGGAAATTCCAAATTCATCGCTATCTCGGAGATGCTGTGTTCCATTTCTCGTGCCACGACGTTAGCACCACGTTCAAACTCCCTTTAACCTCTATAGCCTGCCATTGTATCATCAGTAACCGATCTAACAACTGATCAAGATACTTGTCTTATATATGCTTTACCGACAGCAGCACCATATTCTGCCTGACTACATACCTCTGTATTTGAATACGCATGCCTATACCAGTTTCTTTGGTGCTTCAGTGTGGATTTTGATTGAGATTTCTCGACTATATTAATTTGCAAAGCCACAAAAAATGGCTCTGAGAACTATGGGACTTAACATCTGAGGTCATCAGTCCCCTAGAACTTAGAACTACTTAAACCTAACTAACCTAAGGACATCACACACATCCATGCCCGAGGCAGGATTCGAACCTGCGGCGGCAGCGGTCGTGCGGTTCCAGACTGAAGCGCCTAGAACCGCTCGGCCACACCAGCCGGCTGAAAGCGATAGCATCATATCTATTTTGAGGCATGCACTTTACTACTAGGCTCTGAGGCTCGCCCACAACGTATAAACAAAAAATGTCCTGTAAATAGCGTATTTCAAATTAAAAATATGGATGTGCGCACCATATTTTCTCATATTCAGAGTTCACTGCCAGGCCATTTGGAGCACTGCTGTCGTTGTCTGCTTCCTTATCGTAACACTGGCCTTGCATTTCTTCTATGTTGGCATCCTGTGGTGTGAAGCAGCGGATCTGCCAGAAGTTGGGGCGAGCGGCTTGTTGGGCGATGGGTGGCTTCTGGCTGACAACATACAGATAGCGGCGTCGAGAGCACCGGGGAGGGGGGGGGGGGGGGGCAGTCGGTAATTGTCTCGGTTTCCGAGAAGTCTGTTCTGCAGTCTGTCGCTGAGGAGCGGAGCTGGCTGGACATAACTGGAGTGCCCGGTCAGTTCCTTGTGCTAGGTGCACTCTATACAGGCCTCCCTAAGGGTACCATCTTGCATTAGGATATCTAATAACGCTTTAGTTCGATATAGGCTTTCTGTTGGAGCCTCAGCTGTATGTAGTCTAAGTCTGTGGAAGTTTTGAGTCCGACAGCTATGCTGCTTACTCGTAGGAAGTAGCACAGATGCTAGTGCTAACACAGTTATCTAGCCTACACTGAAAAGTCTTGTTACAACTTGTATGATTGGGAAATTCTGTGCCACGTTAATGTTCAGCCGGTTTGGTTTTTTCTATTATGATTCTTCTGCGTGACATTTCATTGTGCTAGATAATCCATGGGTTTGTAATAAAATAAATATCATATTTGGTAAAGTTTTTTTCAGGAAATTATGTATGTGTGTCTAGTTTATGCACTTACTTTTTGGATTTAATTTATTCTGTGTAATTTAAATTTTAATTGTGTTACGAATTCAGTGAAATTGAGCTGGAATCCAGTTACCCCAAGGGTTTTGTAATTTAGGTTTGAAGCGTAATTTAATTTTGTTATCTGAATACTAGTACTGGCTTTCCAGTCTCAGAAGTTTTTGTTATATTCATTGGAACCCATTAATAAATGTCTCAGTTCCCGTTTTTTTTTATGCTGTGCTCAGTTAAATTGAATGGCTTTGAAATTGTTTTGCTTATTATTTGCAGTAACTGTATTAACTAATTGTGGCACAGCTAAAATATATTTGTGCCCCCTCAACGCCCCGGCAACTTCCACTCCACCGCTCATGTTGCAGCTAAAGCTTCTAAAGCATCGTATCATTCTATAAGAAACTTTTAAATCGGAATACTGCAGTATTCCGTTTTTAGTAAAAAGTAAAGGCCTTGGCATCGTTATCAGCAGTTAAGTTGGTCATTTGGTAGATAGTGGCGCGGTGACCGGTCCAGAGAGTGGTCAATAACGACAAAGTTCACAGTGAATGGCCAACTAGAGAGACAGTCCAAAACAGAGGGGTGTCGTCGTAAGCATTAGTGTACCATAGCAGTCCAGACTAAATGCTAAAGGCTTGACAGGATGTAAGCAAGTGGCTGCACGTGCGTATTTAAGCGCCGCGTGCAACTAATATTACGTGGTAACTGCAGTACCTTAAACTCTGCCAGCCGCGGTGGTCTCATGGTTCTAGGCGCGCAGTCCGGAACCGTGAGACTGCTACGGTCGCAGGTTCGAATCATGCCTCGGGCATGGATGTGTGTGATGTCCTTAGGTTAGTTAGGTTTAAGGAGTTCTAAGTTCTAGGGGACTGATAACCACAGCAGTTGAGTCCCATAGTGCTCAGAGCCATTTGAACCATTTGAACTTTAAACTCCATACCGATGCTGCTGCTTGGCGGACAATCCGAATCACTGTCGGGTACAAGATATCGTCAGTTCCGCCGTTTTCTGGAGACTAAAACAAAATAGGAGGAAGCGAAACAGAGAGACGACGAACAAAGCACAGCACAAGTATTCTAATACCTTCCGAAAAGTTAAAATTAAAATTCTGGATTAGGCATGTTCGTTTGTAAAAATAATTACAGACTTAAATGAAACATATCAAACACCTGTACCATAATTTAATAACAGGACATGAGCACCATTTGCACATTCGTATAAACAATTATTAAGTGTGGATTAATTTGGGGTATATCAACATAGCTTTAACATCCTATAATCAATTCCATCGTCGTTTAATTTTTATGATCTATCGATCTCTTCGATTATTTCTAATTTACCTGTAATGATACACTTCCGGGTACTTAGTCGAGTTGTCGTTTCCATTTCGTGCACAATATTTCACAAAATGACCCAGTCGTCTTCATCTGGTGATGCCAGTTGCGTTGTTCGTGTACCTGCTTCCTCGACTCTAAGCGGACTGTGTTCTATTATTCGTCTCACGCCGTAATTTATAGCCGAATTCGGCTCCTGGGCCTACTACATTCTTTGACATGGCGGTCGCAGGGAACCGCAAACTCGCATCTACATCTACATCACACAACACATGCCACCTTACGGTGAATGTAGGAGGGTACATTGTGCACCAGCGTCTCCTTGCCCCCTTTGCTGTTCCAGTCGCGAATGGTTCGCCTAAAGAACGATTGTTCGAAAGCCTCGGTGCGAACTCGAATCCCTCTAATTCTGCGTTCGTAGTCTTTTCTCGAGATATACCTAGGATTCAGTAACACATTGGTTCATTCTTCTAGGAAAGTACGTTCACGGAATTGTAAAAGTAAACTGCACCGTGGTGCAAAACTCCTCTCTTGCAGCGTCTTCCACTGGAGTCAGCTGAGTATCTCCGTGACACTTCCACTCTTACTACATGAACCTGTAACGAAACACGCTGCTATTCTTTGAATATTTTATATTTTCGATATCAATTCAGTATGACATAGATCCTAGACTGACGAGCAGTAATCAAGTACCAACGCAACGGGGGTTTTGTAACCTATCTCCTTTGTTGATGGCCTACACTTCGGAGTATTCCTCCAATCAATATTACTGCTTTAAATGCGATTAATTTTATGTATTAGTTCCACTTTAATCGCTACTTACGCATACTCCTAGTTATTTTATGGACGTTATTTCTTCCAATGATTGTTCTCCAATAGTGTAATTATGACGCTACACTAATTGCGCACACTGTGGAAAGTAATGGCTCCATAACACTCTATTGCGGCACGTGTGAAGTTACTTGAAATAATTTGTGAATAACTGCAAAAACATAAAAATAAATATATCAAAACTGACTTCTTTAATATTAGCAAGAATAAGTGCAAGAATACGAAAAGCGTCAATAGCAAAGACACTAGGCACATTTGGTGAAATAATATTAAACGAAAATGGCAAGACATTTAAGAATTTTTTGATTATATTCCTTGGAATGGAGAAGGTAGAATACCTATAAGCAAACAAACAAAAATACCATTTCTAACACTATCATTTAAAAACCTTAAAAAATTCATTTTGTCCTCTTTTCCGATTGCCGTTTAACTTCGAAAAGACGCAAGAGAGGCAGAAAATCACACATTCCAATATCACCATGCATAAGCATTTAGGCAAATTGCACAAATACACTTGAAAATGAGAATAACTTCTGGAAACCCATTGTGCTAAGCAACAAAAAATAAGTAGCTGGTGCAGTTTCCATTACTTAAATCATGAATGACGCAGTTGCAGGCTTTCCCGAAACATCTAATGTCACGAACGAAATTATGTTAAGAGAGTTCTCTACACTTCATCTGCTGTAAATTACTAATGCCTTCTTAGGAAGGGTTCATAAATAAATACATCTGAAATGCAAGAGATTCGAGTTTAATAATTGATTACATAACAGCTAATACAAAAATAAGTTTTCAAATTCTGGATACTCATGTACTTAGAGGTAATGATACACAGGGTAGCCATAATGAACGGCCGAGTTTTAAAACACTTTAGAAATAGAACCACTATTGAGAAAGGCGTCAAACTGTAATAGCATATTTTTGAGGCAGGGGGAAACGCTATGGAAATATTTAGCGAAAAATCCACCAGAAGATGGCGCTGTAAGCATCTTAACATAACTGGGCCCGGCTACAAATGACAGGTGTCGCTACACGACGGCTATTATTTGAGTTGCACATAACACCATCCTTACTGTTCAATGTACATATCACGGTACAAGTTCTGCAGTCAACAGTTCTGTCACTGTTAGTTACGAAAGCTCATACACTAAGCCAAGGTCGTACCACATCGGTTGAGGAAAATCGGTGTTTAACTATACTGGGGTCAAAAACCGCATAAAAAGGATAATTATGTCCGTTTCTAACTGTTGTGATCCTGGTGCAAGACATGTTCTACACGCTGTCCACCGCTTCCAACCACAAGTCGTGATCAAGGAAAAGTACTTTAAACAACAGATCAGAGTGCCTCGGGTGGGGAGCGGGGGTCACGTTCAGAATGCATTGTGGAATGCGTGCCTTCAGTCAGCTTAGTCCGTTTTTGGAGCACTGAACGACACCTTTCACATAACCTGACACCCGTAAGTCAAACGGATTACGATCAGGTGACCTGGATGGCCAGGTTGCAGAGAAATAACGGCTGATAATTCTAGAATTTCCAAAGTGCCTCTGCAGAAGCCGCCTCACTGTCTCTGCAATGTGAGAAGGAACGATGTCGGGCATAAAAATAATCCCATCCACACATCCACGCTATTAAAAGGGTTGGAATGACGTTGGCGCACAAAAGACTCCCATAGCGTTCACCAATGACGGTGCAAGTGACAGAATCCGCAGGACTCTTATCCTCGAAAAAAATGCGATAAACAATGCCGTCAACCCTCTCTACACAGTCACCTTCACGGAACGAAGTGGTTCCTGTTGGAGTGAGTATGGATTTCCCGTTGCCCATATTCTGCAATTCTCCGAGTTGTCATGTCCTTGGAGATTGATATGAACTTCGTCTGCCGACAAAGTGTTCCATGACCATTCACTGTCCACTTTCATACGAGCAAGAAATTCCAGAGAGAATTTTTTGTCTTGCTGTCAAGTCAGTAGGAAGCAACTCGTGACCATGCGTTATTTGTAAGGATAGAAATGCACGACGTTTCGTAGTATTTTAAGCACACAGGCATGTCCAACTTCCGGGAAATTTCCCGCGCACTGCACGATTCCACACTACCACTCGACTCCTCTCGCGGTGCTGTGACCACAACTTCGGAAGACGTCGGATCAACTGTTTCTTCTCTCTCTGCCACAATGCGCTTCGCCGGCCGTGGTGGCCGAGCGGTTCTAGGCGCTACAGTCTGGAACCGCGTGACCACTACGGTCGCAGGTTCGAATCCTGCCTCGGGCATGGATGTGTGTGATGTCATAGGTTAGTTAGGTTTAAGTAGTTCTAAGTTCTCATCTGACCACAGATGTTGAGTCCCATAGTGCTCAGAGCCACGCCCGAGCATCCTGATTTAGGTTTTCCGTCATTTCCCTAAATCGCTCCAGGCAAATACCGGAATGGTTCCTTTGAAAGGGCACGGCCGACTTCCTTCCCCATAATTCCCTAATCCAGTGAGACCGATGACCTCACTGTATGGTCTGCTCCCCCAAACAACCCAACATAACCACAAAGACAAAACTTAAAATTAAAAATTGATCTTCTAGCTAAAGAAAGAATAAGAAATTTATACCAACAAAGACTTACCTGCCAACAGCAAATGGTTGAAACTGAAGCTAATATTCAAGGAGAATGCTAAAGACTAAATCAGCAACGATGAAAATAGTTAATGGGGTACTAGGGAAAAGTAAAGTATCAAATTCGAAAAGGGGCCTGAAAATGGGAAATACGGAAATAACCAAAAATATTAAAGAAACTCAGACTGCTTATTATGCCTACTTATAAAAACGAATGACTGAAGCCTTTGAAATGTACAAATAGGGAAAATGTGTAACAAAAAATTAATAACAGAATACCATACTGAATCCAAGAAAGATTAATAGCTAATGCTTTGTTTAACTACACTACTGGGCATTAAAATTGCTCTACCACGAAGATGACGTGCTACACACGCGCAATTTAACCGACAGGAAGAAGATACTGTGATATGCAAATAATTAGCTTTTTAGAGCATCCACACAAGGTTGGCACCGGTGGCGACAACTAAAACGTGCTGACACGGGGAAAGTTTCCAACCGATTTCTCATACACAAACAGCAGTTGACCGGCGTTGCCTTGTGAAACGTTCTTGTGATGCCTCGTGTAAGGAGGAGACGTGCGTACCAGCACGTTTGCGACTTTGATAAAGGTCGGATTGTAGCCTATCGTGATTGCGGTTTATCGTATCGCGACATTGCTGCTCGCGTTGGTCGAGATCCAATGACTTAGCAGAATATGGAATCGGTGGGTTCAGGAGGGTAATACGGAACGCCGTGCTGGATCCCAACGGCATCGTATCATTAGCAGTCGAGATGACAGGCATCTTATCCGCAAGGCTGTAACAGATCGGGAGCCACGTCTCGATCCCTGAGTCAACAGATGGGGACGTTTGCAGGACAACAACCATCAGCACGAACAGTTCGACGACGTTTGCAGCAGAATGGACTATCAGCTCGAAGACCATGGCTGCGGTTACCCTTGACGCTGCATCACAGACAGGAGCACCTGCGATGGTGTACTCAACAACGAACCTGGATGCACGAATCGCAAAAGTCATTTTTTCGGATGAATCCAGGTTCTGTTTACAGCATCATGATGGTCGTATCCGTATTTGGCGACATTGCGGTGAACAAACATTGGAAGCGTGTATTCGTCATCGCCATACTGGCGTATCACCCGGCGTGATGGTATGGGATGCCATTGGTTACACGTCTCGGTCACCTCTTGTTCGCACTGACGGAACTTTGAACAGTGGACGTTACATTTCAGATATGTTACGAGCCGTGGCTCTACCTCTCATTCGATCCCTGCAAAACCCTACATTTCAGCAGGATAATGCACGACCGCATGTTGCAGGTCCTGTACGGGTCTTTCTGGATACAGAAAATGTACGACTGGTGCCCTGTCCAGGACATTTTCCAGATCCCTCATCAATTGAAAACGTCTGGTCAGTGGTGGCCGAGCAACTGGCTAGTCACAATACGCCAGTCACTTCTCTTGATGAACTGTGGTATTGTGTTGAAGCTGCATGGCCAGCTGTACCTGTACACGCCATCCAAGCTCCGTTTGACTTAATGCCCAGGCGTTTCAAGGCCGTTATTAAGGCCAGAGCTGATTGTTCTAGGTACTGATTTCTCAGGATCTATTCACCCAAATTGCGCGAAATGTAATCACATGTCACTTCTAGTATAATACATTTGTCCAATGAATACCCTTTTATCATCTGCATTTCTTCTTGGTGTAGCAATTTTAGTGGTTAGTAGTGTAGTATGTATCATACCAAAGATTCTCTACTACCGATGCTACTGGCCAGATAATTACACAAAAGCTGTGTGTAGACTAAGCCAAAACACAATATACTACAATTTAACTAATGCTGCAAATACACTGAAGCGCCAAAGAAACTGGTATAGGCATGCTTATTCTAATACAGATACATGTAAACAGGCAGAATACGGCGCTGTGACCGGAAACGCCTATATAAGTGCCTGGCGCAGTTGTTAGATCGATTATTGCTGCTACAATGACAGGTTACCATGATTTAAGTGAGTTTGAACGTGGTGTTATAGTTCGCTCACGAGCGACGGGAAGAACAATCTCAGACGTAGGGATGAAGTAGGTATTTTCCGGTAGGACCATTTCATGACTGTACCCCGAATATCTGGAATTCGGTAAAACATCAGATCTCCGCCATCGCTGTGGCCAGAAAAAGATCCTGCAAGGAAGGGACGAACGACGACTGAAAAGAATCGTTCAAAGTGACAGAAATGCAACCTTTCCGCCAATTGCTGCAGATATCAATACTGGGCCATCAAAAAGCGTCAGCATGAGAACCATTCACCGAAACAGCACCAATATGAGCTTTCGGAACTGAAGGTCTGCTCGTGTACCTTGACGACTGCACACACAATGCTTTACGCCTCGCCTGCGTCCGTCAACGACATGACTGGAAGCATGTTGGCTGGTCGGGCGAGACTCGTTATAAATTTTATTGTCTACGTCTACGTATATGGAAACAACCTCATGAATCTATGGACCGTGCGTGTTAGCAGGGGCCTGTTCAAGGTGGTGGAGTCTCTGCAATGGCATGGGGCATGTGCAGTTGGAATGATACGGGACCCTTGGTACGTCTAGATACGACTGACAGGTCACATTTACGTAAGTATCCTGTCTAATCACCTGCATCCATTCATGTCCATTATGCATTCCGACGAACTTGCGCAATTCCTGCTTTCTGAGTCTTGATACGAACGGAGATAGCTTGATTTCACACAGTCGTCGTTTCCGGATGCCACGTAGATGACTATAGGTGAGAATTTCTGTCTTTCAAAATGTCTTTATACTCCAATTTGTGAAATTCAAAAATAAACCGACTTCAGATATATAGGCCTGTAGTTTTCTTCGACAACCCTCCTTGAATGCGGGAATGTCTGTGCTTTTTCCCAATGACGTGGAACTCTGCTTCTCCATCTACCTACCGAACACAGCTGCTCCAAGACGAGCTAGTTGTTCCCGCGTGTTCTATGTCCACTATTGGCCATTAAAATTGCTACACCAAGAAGAAATGCAGATGGATGGGTGTTCATTGGACAAATATATTATACTAGAATTGATATGTGATTACATTTTCACGCTATTTGGGTGCATAGATCCTGAGAAATCAGTACCCAGAACAACCACCTTTGCCCGCAATAACAACCTTGATAGGCCTGGGCATTGAGTCAAACAGAGCTTGGATGACGTGTCCATGCAGCTTCATCAAGATACCACAGATCATCAAGAGTAGTGACTGGCGTATTGTGACGAGCCAGTTGCTCGGCCACCATTGACCAGACGTTTTCAATTGGTGAGAGACCTGGAGACTGTGCTGGCCAGGGTAGCAGTCGGACATTTTCTCTATCCAGAAAGGCCCGTACAGGACCTGCAACATGCGGTCGTACAATATCCTGCTGAAATGTAGGGTTTCGCAAGGATCGAAATGTAAAGTCCACTGTTCAAGGTGCCGTCAGTGCGAACAAGAGGTGACCGAGACGTGTAACCAATGGCAGCCCATACCATCACGCCGGTGATACTCCAGCATGGCGATGACGAATACACGCTTCCAAAGTGCGTTCACCGCGATGTCGCCAAACACGGATGCGACCATTATGATGCTGCAAACAGAACCTGGATTCGTCCGAAAAAATGACGTTTTTCCATTCGTGCACTCAGGTTCGTCGTTGAGTACACCATCGCAGGTGCTCCTGTCTGTGATGGAGCGTCTAGGGTAACCGCAGCCACGGCGTCCAAACTGATAGTACGTGCTGCTGCAAGCATCGTCGCACTATTCGTGCAGATAGTTGTTGCCTTGCAAACGTCCCCATCTGTTGACTCAGGGATCGATACGTGGCTGCACGATCCGTTACAGCCATGCGGATAAGATGCCTGTCATCTCAACTGCTAGTGATACGAGGCCGTTGGGATCCAGCACGGCGTTCCTATTACCCTCCTGAACCCACCGACTCCATGTTCTGCTAACAGTCATTGGATCTCGACCAACGCGAGGAGCAATGTCACGATACGATAAGCCGTAATTGCGATGGACTATAATCCGACCTTTATCTAAGTCGGAAACGTGATGGTACGCACGTCTCCTCTTTACACGAGGCATCACAACAACGTTTCACCAGGCAACGCCGGTCAGCTGCTGTTTGTGTACGAGTAATCGGTTGGAAATTTTCCTCATGTCAGCACGTTGTAGGTGGCGCCACCGGCGCCAACTGTGTGTGGATGTTCTGAAAAGCTAATCGTTTGCATATCACAGCATCTTCTTCCTGTCGGTTAAATTTCGCGTCTGTAGCACGTCATCTTTGTGGTGTATCAGTTTTAATAGCCAGTAGTGTAGAATCGTATTCGTGTCCTATCTGGTCCAGTGTCCTTTTCTCCGTTGAGCGTTTTTAGTTTCGTATCCCGTTATCACTTATATCAATATCTGTCATTTCGACATTCGTGTCACGATCTTCCTCTACGTAACAGTTTTGGAAAAGGTACTAAGCATATCAGCCTTTTCTCTGTCATATGACGTTTCGATGCCATTACGCTGACACAGTTTGTGGTCAGATAGCTTCAATCAATTTACTGATTTAACATGAGACTAAAACTTCTCAAGTTATTCAGTCAATGAGGTAAATAGAATTTTACTTTCTAATTGTTTGAACGCTTCGTGCATGGGTCTCCTTTCTTTAGTTTTGGTTCAGTGCAGTTTATGTTTGGATATGAGGTTCCGGCTGCACTTAAAATTGCAGTAATGCTCTCTTTGCTTTCGTAACTGTTTTCTTGCCAGCTGTCGAACCGTGGCGATCTTTTCCATTATTCACAACTTTTGTTGGCACCTACTCTGTCTGAATCAAATTGTACGATATTTTGAACATAGTCCACCGACGTTCATCATTTTCGCTCCCGAAAAAGAATTTTTCATATTGATCGGGAAAGTGATTTGAAATCTGTTTTTACGGCGTAGTTCTCATTCTGATTGGTGTTCAGGTGACGAGTACACGTAACAGCGCAACACACAGCACCTGAGGAAAACTGGGTCGGCCGTCGAAATAGTGTGCATAAAATGGAATTAAAATTCGGATGCACACTTAGAAGCATAACATTAATCAGTGAGTAATTAGGTTCCATGTCATATCTATATTATAACTTGCGAAACAAATATATTCACTGTGTCTTTTTCGCAATGTTACAGTTAAGAACTGTCAACAGAAAGGAAAATGTAATAGCTGTAGATGGAATCGGACAACAAAAAGTCCAAGTGCTCCCATCCAGTCTGCGTTCGCCACTCAGTGTTTGAAATGACGGCCTCCAGTGTAGTTGTCTGCTCTTTTTGTATCACACACATTTTGTCATGCATACGAACAAGTATGTAAATGATGCAGAGGGCGGAGGAGAATGGAAGCCTAGAGCTGGAAAGGCAACTGCCGGCGGCTCTGGGGGAGTTATCAAAGATTAAGGCCAGCAGGGCGACGTAGCGGCGGGTGGAATATTGAACTGACGGCCCGCACTCACCTACTTCAGTTACTGTGTTGCGCAAACGGGCTGCCCGCACCGCGCAAGCGTCCTTTTTCGCAAACAAGTGTAACAGAGCTTTCCTCTCGGCACAGAGTACCTGTCGATTCGTACCCATCAGTAATATGTCAGCGCTAGTAGGGTTAGGAAGACTATAACGGCCAGGGTGCCTGAAGTGGCCACTTTCTTTTATTATCTTGGAGAGTTCTGTAGCCTAGTGGTGAACACTGAAAGGTGTATTTTAAGAGTTATTTGGTATTTTCAGCGAGTTTCGTGGGGATAGTTGCGCTCGCTCGTCTGCCGTGAAATATTTTGTGTTTTGTATCTGTCTGGTGTAAAATACATGAAAAATTAATTTTCAGGTATTTGGTAGGAAGATGGGGAGGGCGGGAGGGGCGGTGGAGGTGAAGGGCGATGGAATTACTTTGGAACTAACGACCCTTTTAAAAATTTTAGAGCGCGATAGCTTGGATTCAGTGATCCTGGAGTGGTTAGCCACTGGACGATATATTTGCAAAACATTTAAGCAACATACGTTGGCACTTAGAACATTCAACAGTGTTACTTATATCGTTATTCCAAATTATGATCTATTTTACTCAAAAAATAAAAATGAACAGTAAACATTACTAATCAGCGCCACTAAGCCACTTAGAAAGTTCTTAACATAAGTAGTAAGGTTTCTTTAATTACTTCGAGACACTAGCCACACATATTTAAAAAAAACAATGTAATAACATAAAATGACATCTTCACCTGAAGCAAGCCCTTGGGTGCAGCTTCAGATCTGCGAATTGGCCATCCGCTGTATTATCTTCAACCCAAGACAAAACCAACAGCCCCATTAGTGCACGCGACTAGATAATAAGTATGTACTACAACGCCAAACAGTAGCTCCTTTCAAATTTATTATTCAGCTGAGCAAAATACGTGCACTACGAAACATGAACACAAGCCCGTCCAGCAAAGCATAGGAAGTTTAAAGGCAATTTTCTTACAACAAATGGAATTTTTACAATACAACTGCATGAACACGGACACTAGTCCTTGGGAATTAAAGACCTAAAATTTAAATCTCCGATTTAGCTAGTTTCCCAAAATGATATGGCTTCTAACTCCTCTAAAACTACAAGACACATGATAAATACTTAACCAAGCCAAATTGCAACATATTTTTAGAAACTATAAATGACTTAAACTTCAGACACTAGCCCTCCTTTACATTTTCCCCAAAGCAGCCCAGATCTATGGCACAATGTGGTTATTCTCCGGCGCCAGCCAGTTTGAACTACAGGTTAATAGGCCAATTTTCCTTAAGCGCTATTAGGTAAGTAACAAGAGTAAAAATAATTTAAGTTTGAAATCAACAACCAAATTGAACAACATGACAGCTGTCAGTTCTCTTAAAATTCGGTACTTAAACTAGTGATTTGGGTTTGCCATTAAAAAGAATGATCTTTTAATGTCAGCTCAACAACCCAATTAAGCAACTCGACAACTACTTGTTCCTTTTAAAAATTTAACCGCTTAAGTTTGAGCTTTTCGTACATGTCGTCCAAGAGAATCTCACACAACTTTATTCTTGGAAATGGTGGTACAAGAATACGTGATCACTTAAAGTAGCTTGAGCCGACAGCCACCTTTTCAGCACTCGGGAATCAAAATTATATTTCCTATTTCGTTGCAGACGGTTTACCAGCGCGTTTTGCTGTCAAACCGGTCGTCGGTAAGCACAAGCCATCGCCAGCTGATAACGTTAAGCAAGCACCACACTCAGGACGTTTCATTGCTTACATATAAACCTTCTTGCTTGTAAATAGATAACAGATAGAAACATGAATCCACACTGAGGCATGAAGGACAAAACCCACCACACTTCTCAAAGCGCGAGCAAACCAAATTTTCAATATGCCAGTTAATGTGGTGGATCGAAATAGAACACAGTAACAACTCAAGCACTCGCAGTGCACTCTCAGTCGAACACGGGCACCTCACTGGCCCGCTTTCGCCGCTCTCCGGTACATCAAAACAAGTGCCGACTATCAACTGCCGAGGAGCGGCCGCGTCCGCCGCACGTGATTCCATGAGAACTCCTTACAGAAATCACTCCACTTGACAGCCAAAAGCTCACCATTAAAGCGCACTCGGCAGAGGGCTTTTTCTATGCTCGGGACGAGTAGGATCTCTGACTTTAGCCTCGTCTATACAACTGTATGGCCGACTGACAGGTCCAGTCGATACGCACGTATCATTTATTGACAATGATGGTAAAACGTTATATGTTTGCATTGTATTTGTGCTCATGAATTGCCTAGGTTACGTAATTTCGTATTCAAACAACATTTTGAGTAATGGCATCGAGGCGGGCATAGTGGCCGTCAACTGACAGTGACCAAGTAGTCACTTTGCCCCAACATATTTTTTGTACTGAATTTACCTTGTTTCCAGGCAACTGAATTAATAATGAGACAGTAGTAATTCATAAGTTAGATGCAGGTTAGTTGTAATTTCGCTACTTGAGCCACTTTTTATCCTGTGGGTACCCAACATTATACACTGTTCAAAGTGCCGTCAGTACGGACAAGAGGTGACCGAGACGTGTAATCAATGGCACCCCATATCAAAACGCCGGGTGATACGCCAGTATGGCGACGACGAGTACACGCTTCCAATGTGCGTTCACCGTGATGTCGACAAACACGGATGTGACCATCATGATGCTGCAAACAGAACCTGTATTCTTCGAAAAAATGTTTTGCCCTTCGTACACCCAGATTCGTCGTTGGGTACACCATCGCATGCGCTCCTGTCTGTGATGGAGCGTCAAGGGTTTGTTTCTTTTAATGGTGTATACGTTATTTCTCTTCCGCATGTCGTGAAAAATGTTTCCACCAAGTTTCATTGCCCTTTTTCGTGGGGATCCTCTCAAGCAGCGTAAGTTTACTGATAGTCATCCTCTATACTAAATCATAAGAGTGACAAGCTATGTTCTGTATTTACAGTTATATATTATGATGCCAAGAAACTACCCGGCAGGGTAGCCGAGCGCGCTAACGCTTTGCTTCCTGGACTCGGGTAGGCGCGCCGGCCTCAGATCGAATCCGCCCGGCAGACTAACGGTGAGGGCCGGTGTGCCGGCCAGCCTGTATGTAGTTTTTAGGCGGTTTTCCAGATCCCGCTAGGTGAATACAGGGCTCGTCCCCACGTTCCGCCTCAGTTACGCGCGTCGCAGACATTTGAAACACGTTCGCACTATTTCACGGTTTACACTTGACGCAGACAATTGGGGCACACTGATTCCGTCCTGAAGGGTACAGGGTGGCGGCAGGAGGGGCATCCATCCATCCCCAACACTAACATTGCCAAATCCGCTGTAACGACGCCGACCCTCCGATCGCTGCGGACCATGCCGTAAGCGAAAGAAAGAATTATGATGCCAAGAAACTATTTGAGAAAATCACTATATCAGTAATAGGATTCCAAAGGTAAGCAAGAGGTACTGGATGCTGTAAGAAAAGAAAAGACGTTGATGAAAATGGAGTTGTGCATGAAGCAATGGTAAGTGGCAATGACAATATTTTAGGTCCCTTCGTCACTGATGTAAATGAGACGACAACACAGCCGACGTGTTTTGAATAAGTACAAGACACAACGTACCTTTTCTGGAATTAAAATTAGACTAACGACAACAAAGAATGGAAACCCGTATGCAGGCCAATAATTAATGAGTTCGAAACCATAGAAATCTGAACTGTTAAAAAAATACGAGTAACTTGAAGAAAGACAAAAATATCAACAAGAGAACAAAGAAGCTATTACACACTAAAGAGAAGACTAAAAGGTTCAAATATATTGAATTGTGTAACAAGAAATCAACTATTCAACAAGAATAAGACCCAGTAAAGTGCAATAAGCAGATTTTTGGAGATAACAGTGAAGAAGGTAAGGGCACTGTTTGTACAGCAGCGAAGTTTTCTATATCTCTGAGACGACATGTGTAATACTTCTGACAAGTGTTACTGTGTAATTCTGAAACCGAAAATCTATTACAATGAAATGAAAACCCTTAGCTGCTTACAGGCGTTGACATACGTCATCGGAGACAGATGATGTGTGCACCGACCGGGACTCGAACCCAGGACTTCCTGCTTACATGGCAGACGCTCTATCCATCTGAGCCACGGGGGACACAGAGGATAGTGCGACTGCAGAGATGTATCTCTGGCACTTATCCCTCGAAATCCACATTCTCAACGTATTGCCCCGCACTACATTCGCAGTATGAGTTGCTAAATTATTAAAATATTCAAGTATTTGTTCTCAAAATTAAATGTATTTCACTTGGTAAATGTGTCTTCCGCATTTCACAATCTCTTTTTATTCATAGAGTCCCAAAAACTTCACTGGCCACTTTGCCCTACCAAAAGGCCAAGTCGACTTCGCCGGACTTTCTTTTTCTGCAACAAAAGAAGACGTTGAAAAATAACGCAATTGTTTTATAGTTACAGAATGTATCCAGTTTATACAGATATTTCGTATGCTTATCTATGGAATGAGATCAGAGAAAAAGACATTTCTCCTGGGGTGGACATTTTGCCCAGCTTTTACCTACACTGTACGTACGGCTCTCTGATACCTAGCTTACAAATTTGCCAGTAATCTTAACCGACGTTTCTCTCCGTATGCACTATTACTACCTTCATAAAACATTTGACGCAGTACTACACCTACGGGTATTAACGAAAATATCAAACGAAATTTTTGGCTGAACTGAGGGCTCCTTTATTAGGGAGGAGAAAGTACGTTACCTTCGATGAAAGATATAGAAGCAACTTCATGGATGGTGGGAGTCTTTCTATTCATTTTTTGTATTCACGATCTGGCAGATAATATTAATACTAAAATCCGACAATTTGCTGATAAAAGAGTTACCTGTAATGAAGTGATGTTTGAAAAAAGCTAAAGAAATTTTCAATCTGCTCTTGATAACGTTTCAAAGTAGTTCAAGGAGAGGCAGCTTGCTACAGATGTTCAGAAATTTAGTACGGTGCAGTTCATAAAAGGCAGAAACGTAGTATTTTGCGACGACAGTATCAGTGTCTCACAGTTGGAATGAGTCAATTCCTACAAATACCAGGATATGAAATGGATTGATCGCAGAGGATCAGTCGTCGGTAAACTGTTGGTAGACTTTCGTACATTGCTAGGCTACTGAAACACGCAGTCAGTCTATACTGCAGATTGCTCACAAATCACTCGTTGAACCCATTCTAGAATATTGTACGTGTGGGACCCGTACTAAATAGACCTAGGGTGCGCTACTGTAATTACAGTGAGGTGACAAATTCATGGGATAGTGATACGCACATATACAAATGGCGGCAGGCTGGCGTACACAAGGTAAAAACGGCAGTGCGTTGGCCAACCCGTCATCTGCACACAGTTGAGTCATGTGAGAAGGTTTCCGACGTGACTGTGGCCAGGTGACAGGAGTTAACAGAGTTTGATCGCGGGTTTGTACCTGGAGCAAGATGCGTCGGGCTATCCATTTCAATAGTCGTTAGGGAATTCAGTATCTACAATGTCAAGAGCGTGCCAAGAATACCAAACATCAGGCATTACCTCACACCACAGACAACTCAGTGGCTGAGGGCCTTCACTCAATTACCGACAGTAGCGGCGTTGCCTAGAGTTTTCAGTGCTAACAGACAAGCAACATGGAGTAACCGTTAAGACAGTACGGTAAAATCTTGCGTTAAGGGGCTATGACAGCAGACGACCGACGCGAGTGCCTGTGCTAACAGCACATCGCCTGCAGTGCCTCTCCTGGGCTCGTGATTATATCGCTTGGACCCTAGACTACGGGAAATCCCTAGCCTGGTCAGATGAGATCCGATTTCACGTGGTAAGAGCTGATGGTAGGGTTCGAGTGTGGCTCAAATCTCACGAAGCCATGGAGCCATGGAGCCAAATTGTCAACAAGGTGCTGTGCAAGTTTTTGGTGGCTACGTAATGGTGTGGGCTGTGTTGACATGGAACGGACTGGGTCCTTCAGATGAACTTCTTTGAAACCATTTGCAACCATTCATGGACTCCAACAACGATGGGATTTTTATGGATGACAGTACTCCATGTCACCAGGTGACAACTATTCGCGAATGGTTTGAAGGACATGCTGGACAATTCGAGCGAATGATTTAGCCACTCAGATAGCCCGACCTGAACCACATCGAATATTCATGGAACATAACCGAGAGGTCAGTTCATGCACAAAATCCTGCACAGCCAGCGCTTTCACAGTTATGGACGGCTATAGAGACAGCATGGCTCATATCTGTGCAGAGGACTTCCAGCGACTCGTTGAGTCCATGCTGCACTGCACTGCACGGGCCAGAATGAGATTCGACACGATATTAGGCGGCATCTCACGACTTTTGTCACCTCAGTGAACACAAAGGAGGGAGGCATTGGTCACATTTTTTCCATCCACGGGAGAATGACATGAATAAACTGACAGACGGCAGGTATCCCGCGAAACCCCATTCACAAATTTTCAACAAACTTCATGAAGTTAAAATCTAAGAATTTTAGAAAACAAGTCAGTAATACTCCCAACATCCGACTGACTACAACGCAGAATTTAAGCATTCTTACTAGGTGTTCGGTGTGACACAGTGCGTGCTCCGGCACAGCCGATTTCTTCAGCTGCCACAAGGTGCAGTACCGAAAGTGTTCGATGATCCTGGTGTTGACTGATCTTCCCGTCATTACAACATAGACTTTTCCAACTGTGCACGGTATGTGTTATATTCTGAACACTGAAAGTGGGCCGCTTTTTTCCACTGCCGATCTGAGACACTCTTTGATCTTCTTTGTCGGTTTATAAATAATCTTTACGCCATGTTTGCACCATCTAGGCCGGTTCTGTCTGTCACTCTTGATGTGTATGACAGATATTCCATATCCGCATTTCTCTGTCCGATGTGTCACTTCGCAGAGTGTTTGATTATGTGCCACTTCTTACTTAGTTACTTACTTAAGGCTGACAACCCTTCAGAAACGACTATTCTTTTGAGCCTGGAAATTGCGCCCAAGTCGACGCCAGCAAATTCTGTAGAGTGGTAGGTCTGAACCTCGGGTAATTTGAAATATCATTCACCACTAAAAGAAACACCAATTTAATCCACATTGACAATTCAAAAGGAATGACAGTAACTAGAGCTAAAAATTTTATTTTTACTCTACTGTCCAAGGAAACTCACATTGTGGCAGCTTGAAATTACATGAGAAACCTTTTAACCCTCCAAGTGAACAACAGATGGCCTCAAGTTTATAACTACGCGAAATTTCATAAAACAATAACTACGCCCGAGGTAAAGCCGCAGTAAAATTAAATAACAGTATTAAACAATCAAAATACTCATCCTTGGGGAAAAGCAGACTTTAAGATTCAAACAAATGAAAGAATGACAGAAACAGTTGTAAAAATACAAGACTTTTAAAATTAGGAAAACAGGTAATCCTTTTTTGATCGTGACAAAAAGGCAGTTAAAAAATAATAATTTGCAGAATACACGCAGCCCATGCTGCCGGAAATGATAGCTGACCCTTCTAATACATTATCTGCCTGTGCCCAGAAATCAAGGTGCTGATCTAAAATGATCGGTAGCAGTGAATGCCGGCCGTGACTGCAAAACAAAATCCATTTCTGAGAGCGGTCAAAATAGCAACAGCATAATCTTTCTCAAGCCCTAAGTAACAGATGTACGCCCAGGCGCACCTGTAGTATGGACAGATGATTAATTAGTTACCACTAATAATTATTTAAGAAAGTCAATTAAAACAAGCTACAAAGAACAGAGATAAACTAGCTTTAAAATTTGTTCCCTAACTTTGTTCATTATTGTAACACTAGTCCATAAACAACCTTTGTGGCCAAATTAAGAGGAAATGTATCAATTAGTGTTAGCCTAAATACAATCTGCGCCTTAAATCAGTTATTAACAACACTTACCAACGAATTATATACGAGGATCACTCCAAACGAAATGCACACTATTTTTGTAAAAATACAGTTTTCATTCTGCTTGTGTGAAAGTATTACAGTGAGTAGATACATCCCTCCCGCTTGATTTCAAACTTAGTCCAACCTGTTCCCGTGAGTGGCGCCGTCACAGTATGTCTTCAAGATGGCTGCTACACTTGACGTTCGTCAGAAGCAATGTGACATCATAGAATTCCTGCGCTGTGAAAACGAGTCAGTGGGAAACATCCACAAGAGGCTGAAATAGGTGTATGGAGATGCTTCTGTCGATCGCAGTACAGTTAGGGCAAGCAGGTTACGTGACGAAAGCGGGCACGGCAATATTCAGTATTATCCAAGCATAATACTTCTAGAGCTCAAGTATTGTGGTATGAATGGGACAGTGCTCAAATGGTTTAAATCATACCTAACTGGAAGAGTGCAGAAAGTTGAAATAAACAGTTCACATAATATGCAAAAAACTGGTGATTTCTCAAACTGGGAAACAGTCAAGAATTGGGTGCCGCAAGGTTTGGTCTTGGGTCCTTTGCTGATCTTAATATACATTAATGACTTGCCATTCTATATTCACGAAGACGCAAATCTGGTACTTTTTGCTGATGATACAAGTATAGCTATCACACCTGACAGACAAGAATTAACTGGTGAAACTGTAAACGATGTTTTTTCAGAAAATCATTAAGTAGTTCTCTTCAAATGGGCTCTCATTAAACTGTGACAAAACACAGTATATAGAGTTCCACACAGTAAATGGAATGACAAAAAATGGTTCAAATGGCTCTGAGTACTATGGGAGCTAACGTCTATGGTCATCAGTCCCCTAGAACTTAGAACTACTTAAACCTAACTAACATAAGGACATCACACAACACCCACCCATCACGAGGCAGAGAAAATCCCTGACCCCACCGGGAATCAAACCAGGGAAACCGGGCGTGGGAAGCGAGAACGCTACCGCACGACCACGAGATGCGGGCAAGGAATGACACCATTAATAAATATAGACTTCGATCAGAAATCGATAGCTAAGATAGAATATTCAAAATTTCTAGGTGTTTGCATTAATGAGGGGTTGAACTGGAAAAAACACACTGAGGATCTGCTGAAACATTTGAGTTCAGCTACTTATGCTATTAGGGTCGTTGCAAATTTTGGCGATATACATCTGAGTAAATTAGGTTACCATGCCTACTTTCATTCTCTTCTTTCGTATGGCATCATATTCTGGGGTAACTCATCATTGAGTAAAAGAGTGTTCATTGCACAAAAGCGTGTAATCAGAATAATTGCTGGGGCTCATCCAAGATCATCCTGCAGACACTTATTTAAAGAGCTAGAAATCTTCACTGTAGCCTCACAATATATATATTCACCTATGAAATTTGTTATTAACAATCCGAACAAATTCAAAAGTAATAGCAGTGTACATGGCTACAACACTACGAGAAAGGATGATCACTACTCGAGGTTAAATCTAAATTTGGCTCAGAAGGGGGTAAATTATGCTGTCACTAAAGTCTTGGGTCACTTACCTAATAGCATCAAAAGTCTGACAGATAGCCATATAGCATTTAAAATGAAATTAAAAGAATTTCTTAATGGCAGCTCCTTCTACTGATTAGATGAATTTTTGTATATAGTAAGTGGGTAATTTCCCAATCTCAAAACAAAAAAAAAACAAAAAAATTATTGAGTGTCATGTAATATTTTGTCTAATGTAACATCTTTTTTAGACACCTTTCATTAACCTGACAGGTTTCACATCATTACGAAGTGTCGTATTCATGATCTATGGAACAAGTACTAATCTAATCTAAGTGGCAGGCCTCGTACTTCTCACACTCCAGACAACGTTCAGAGAGTTAACGAATTGGTGACTGCTGACAGACGCATCACAGTGAACGAATTGTCACGCTATGTTGGGACAGGGGAAGGAAGTTTCTGCAGAATAATGAAAGTGTTGACGTTAAAAAAGGTTTGTGCCAAGTGGGTTCCCAGGATGTTGACAGTGGCTCACAAAGAAACAAGACTTTTGGAACAGTACGAGAATGGTGGAGATGAATTTCCTGGAAGAATTATGACAGGTGATGAAACATGGCTCCATCATTTTTCGCCAGAGACGAAGAGGCAATCAATGGAGTGGCATCATGCAAATTCACCCAAGGAAAAAGAAATCAAAACCACACCTTCTGCTGGAGAAGTTATGGCTACGGTGTTTTTCGATTCCGAAGGACTCTTGCTTGTGGACATCATGGCAAGTGGAGCCACCATAAATTCTGATGCATATGTGACGACACTGAAGAAACTTCAAGCTCGACTGAGTCGTGTTCGACCACATAGGCAAAAGCAGGATTTTTGCTGTTGCACTACAATGCACGGTCACATGTCAGTCAAAAACCATGGAAGCGATCGCAAAACTCGAATGGATAACACTGAAACACCCGCCTTACAGTCCTGACCTGGCTCTATGTGACTATCATCTCTTTGGGAAACTGAAAGACTCTCTTCGTCGAGGAAGGTTTGAAGATGATGACTCCCTTGTGCACGATGCCAAACAGTGGCTCCAACAGGTTGGTCCAGAATTTTACCGTAAGGATATACAGGCGCTGGTTCCAAGATGGCGTATGGCAGTTGCGAGAGATGGGAATGATGTGTAGAAATGGAAATATTGTTCCTAAAGGATGTAGCTACATACTGTAAAACTTTCAAACACGTAGAATAAAAGTTGGATTTTTAAAATAATAGTGTGCATTTCTTTTGGAGTGACCCTCTTACATAACAGAAGTGCGCTTCAAAACCAGTCAGAGCGATTGCATGTAACACAATTATGCACCCTGTGAGGGTTTAGTAATTGAAGGTAGGTACTCAAAACAAACGCCTCTAATACTGTTAAAGCTGCGAACTAGCGCTAGCCTTCAGAGTAGCGCAGACATCGAAGCTGAAACAAGCGGCATTCAAATAGCCGAAGCCAAGTGGAGGCGTGCTACTTTAAATACCAAAACTGCTTATAGTTTTCAACCTCCTCTCCTTCACCCAATACACGGACGGGTACAAACAAATATATCCTCAATGCATCAGACGCCGTAATCGGGCCGTGGCCCAGCACGCAACGGCTCCTAGCGGCGCTCGAAGGAAAACAACTAAAACACATTTAAGTTTTATTATAAGAAATAAAGGAAAATGGTAGCACACAGTTTACTCTCAATATCATACAAACAGCACATTATTAAGATGAAGTTTACGCCGGCTCAATCGGTAGATTAAATTACACTCACAAGGAAATCAGCTGCAATTTGTTTCTTTTCCTTTTTTTAAGAAAGGAGGTAACATACAACAGATACGTAATCTTAACACGGCTACTGCGAAAAATAAGAACATACAGAATAATTCTCTCCAAGAAGACTGATTAATATTGATTCTTATTTTAGTTCTTTTCAGATTAATCCTAGTAGAAGATTCAAAATTCATAAATGAATTAAACTTTAATGCTTTCACTTACGATGGCGAGTCAATAAGTAAGACTCAAAATACAAAATAGTCCATATAAGTTTAAATTTCGCGCCTACTCATATCTTAAAGGTTGCAAGAAATGTCGCGTGGAGGGCAGCGTATTATTCCGCTATCAATGCTTAACGATTTGCAGTCAGACCAAAATTACAGGTGAGCTGTAAGTGTGTACCAAACTAGAACAACGAGATTTTTGCTAGCCGAGAGACTGTTCGCCGAATTCGTACCCTTTCATTTCATGAAAGTTGTTTCGCTGCGAAACAGGAATCAAGCAAAGGACAAGAAAGGCACAAACAAGAAGCGTACTGTCCACGTTGTTTACCTACTCATGGCACGTTATTCGAGCGTTTAGGGGTATTTCACTACCCCGAAGTCAAGTCGGTCTTGTGAGTTGCAGCAATGTAAGGGGCCAAATAAATTTGTCATACACCGCAATGTCACTCGTTAGATGCGCACGTTGCCACAAGCATTCTATGCTGGAGGCTTTTAACGCTTTGTCGACCTATGGGGTAAGTGTTTAACTTTACAATGGCAATATGCTGAAAAAGAAAATAAATTTCAGGCTGGCTATGATGTCACTATGCCAGTTTGCGACTAATTTTTGGACTCATGTTCGCAGACTTTAGTAGAAAGTAACGTTACGCTTAACACACTGAAGAGCCAAACAAACCGGTACACCTGCCTAATATCGTGTAGGGCCTGCTCGAGCACGCCCAAGTGCCGCAACACAACGTGGCATGGACACGACTGATACCTGAAGTAGTGCTGGAGGGAACTGACACCATGGATCCTGCACAGCTCTCCATAAATCCGTAAGAGCACGAGGGGATGGTGTTTCCCTCTGAACAGCACATTCTAAGGCGTCCCAGATATGCTTAATAATGCTGGTGGCCAGCGGAAGTGTTTAAACTCAGAAGAGTGTTCCTCGAGCCATTCTGTAGCAATTCTGGTCGTGAGTGCTGTCGCATTGTCCTGTTGGAATTGCCGAAGTCCGTCGGCATGCACAATGGTCATGAATGGATGCAGGTGATCAGACAAGATCCTTACGTACGTGTCACCTGACAGAGTCGTATCTAGACATAACAAGGGTCCCATACCTCTCAAACTGCACACGCCCCACACCATTACAGAGCCTCCGCCAGGTAGAACAGTCCCCTGCTGACATGCAGCGTCCATGGATTCATGAGGTTGCCTCCATAACCATACACGTCCATCCACTCGATAAACATTTTGAAACGAGACTCGTCCAACCAGGCAACACGTATTCAGTCATCAAGACTGAATGTCGGTGTTAACAGCACCAGGCGAGGCGTAAATCTTTGTGTCGTGCAGTCATCAAACTGTCTTGTCTCTTCTGTTTTATTTAACATAACTTCGTTAACAGTTTCATTTCGCATTCACCACTCATTCACCCAAACCCTTTGACTAACAGTTTTGGTTGCTTGACACCAACAGTCAATGATAATGATACAGCTTTTCTCCTTTTTTATAAACTGAAGCCCGCTCTCCGCGATATAATAATAATAAAAAAAAAAAACGGTCTCAATACCGCGTCCCTCGTGAGATGCGAATAGACTTATCCCGGAATTGACCGCCCTGTAGGTGTACTCAATTTAATGACCGCACTTCATTATCCGCTATTTCTCGCAACTGAATGTCCATTTGTTAGTCTGATTATACACTGTAGCTATTTAAAATTCGCCCCTATATTTTTCACAACGCACAATTAGCACTTCTTTACTTGTTTTTTCTTTTTTTCTAAGAGTAAGCCGAAAAGAAGACGCCGTATCATCGGCTTAGTCGATATAAAGCAAAACACCTCAATATGCCCAAACTTACCTCTTCTTATAGGATCGGCTACCTTACTTATTAATTTACGACACATTATTTCCAATAACACTAAACAGGTCTCGCCGTTATATTTTAATGGTATTCAAAAGCATGTTACGATTATTATGACCGACCAAATCGTAACAAATGGCGCGGCGTGCGTTTTTAATGATAACTTTACGCTATTCAAGTTCTGTTATAGCTATCTTGACTCATAATGTTACAGTGTAAGCAACTCAAATCGCTTGATACGGGCAAGTCTTCAGGTCCAGATCGTATACCGATTAGGTTCCTTTCAGGTTCCTTTCAGATTACGCTGATACTATAGCTCCCTACTTAGCACTCATATACAACCGCTCGCTCACCGATAGATCTGTACCTACAGATTGGAAAATTGCGCAGGTCGCACCAGTGTTCAAGAAGGGTAGTAGGAGTAATCCATTTAACTACAGACCTATATCATTGACGTCGGTTTGCAGTAGGGTTTTGGAGCATATACTGTATTCAAACATTATGAATCACCTCGAAGGGAACGATCTATTGACACGTAATCAGCATGGCTTCAGAAAACATCGCTCTTGTGCAACGCAGCTAGCTCTTTATTCGCACGAAGTAATGGCCGCTATCGACAGGGGATCTCAAGTTGATTCCGTATTTCTAGATTTCCGGAAAGCTTTTGACACCGTTCCTCACAAGCGACTTCTAATCAAGCTGCGGAGCTATGGGGTATCGTCTCAGTTGTGCGACTGGATTCGTGATTTCCTGTCAGGAAGGTCGCAGTTCGTAGTAATAGACGGCAAATCATCGAGTAAAACTGAAGTGATATCAGGTGTTCCCCAGGGAAGCGTCCTGGGACCTCTACTGTTCCTGATCTATATAAATGACCTGGGTGACAATCTGAGCAGTTCTCTTAGGTTGTTCGCAGATGATGCTGTAATTTACCGTCTAGTAAGGTCATCCGAAGACCAGTATCAGCTGCAAAGCGATTTAGAAAAGATTGCTGTATGGTGTGTCAGGTGGCAGTTGACGCTAAATAACGAAAACTGTGAGATGATCCACATGAGTTCCAAAAGAAATCCGTTGGAATTCGATTACTCGATAAATAGTACAATTCTCAAGGCTGTCAATTCAACTAAGTACCTGGGTGTTAAAATTACGAACAACTTCAGTTGGAAGGACCACATAGATAATATTGTCGGGAAGGCGAGCCAAAGGTTGCGTTTCATTGGCAGGACACTTAGAAGATGCAACAAGTCCACTAAAGAGACAGCTTACACTACACTCGTTCGTCCTCTGTTCGAATATTGCTGCGCGGTGTGGGATCCTTACCAGGTGGGATTGACGGAGGACATCGAGAGGGTGCAAAGAAGGGCAGCTCGTTTTGTATTATCACGTTATAGGGGAGAGAGTGTGGCAGATATGATACACGAGTTGGGATGGAAGTCATTACAGCATAGACGTTTTTCGTCGCGGCGAGAGCTTTTTACGAAATTTCAGTCACCAACTTTCTCTTCCGAATGCGAAAATATTTTGTTGAGCCCAACCTACATAGGTAGGAATGATCATCAAAATAAAATAAGAGAAATCAGAGCTCGAACAGAAAGGTTTAGGTGTTCGTTTTTCCCGCTCGCTGTTCGGGAGTGGAATAGTAGAGAGATAGTATGATTGTGGTTCGATGAACCCTCTGCCAAGCACTTAAATGTGAATTGCAGAGTAGTCATGTAGATGTAGATGTAGTGTGTGGCGGTGACACCACAAGTACCACCTATGTTCGACGTCAAGTCACTCACAGACGGCAAGTGGCTGTACTCACAGTGGAGAGTGGAGTGGATCGGATAAAGACGGGACAACAGTGCAGCCTCCGTCGCAATGCGAAAACGGAGAGGTTTATCTGATATCCATTGGCTGGCCGCGGTGGTCTCGCGGTTCTAGGCGCGCAGTCCGGAACCGTGCGACTGCTACGGTCGCAGGTTCGAATCCTGCCTCGGGCATGGATGTGTGTGATGTCCTTAGGTTAGTTAGGTTTAAGTAGTTCTAAGTTCTAGGGGACTGATGACCACAGCAGTTGAGTCCCATAGTGCTCAGAGCCATTTGAACCATTTGATATCCATTCATTGGCTTTCGGGTCAAGAATGGAAATATATCCAAGTTTGGAAACAGTTCGCGTGCCGCCGCTGTTAAAGTGCACGGTGCGTGGAATATTGCGCTGTCCAAAACTAGCGCCGAGGCAACTGTGATACACCCCGGGCTACAGATGTCAGAGTTGAGTGACAGTTGCGCAAATGTGTACCGGCGAATAGAAGTGCTACTGTTGAGGAACTGGTCGTCCAGATGAATCGAAGGATTATCAACTGTTGTAACGTAGCAAATTACTACGAGTTGTCATCTTGCATTGAAAGCGTAGCTTACCGTGGAGGCGGGAGGAGAGCAGATTTTAGTTCTCACGCTTGCACAGCTGACATTGTCCAGTGTGCCCGGCGAACAGTGCACTTAATGCTGCGTGCATTAATTGTCAAGTAACACCATGGTTCGGTGACCTTATAAAACTGTGCAAGAACTCCCATAACACGCTCGGTAAGTCAGTGCAGTGGTCGGAGGAAGGCGATACCAGATGTTACAAATAAAGTTTCGCGGCGTTTCAACCAACAATCGAATAGAGGGCAACTGTCCTAACAAACAAATTATTTTATGTTTACCAGCTATTTCACAACACGTCTCAATGTTCCGCCTAGGTATTTAGCATCTGTGAATGACTGCAGTAATATTTGTATCTATCTATGAATCTGAAGAAGTACTGTTAAATATTAATCGGTCCTTTTCATATTTATTTTGAACAATTCTAGGGATAACACAACCACACTGTTAAAATTTCAAATCAATAACCTCAATCCTTTGAAAGATATAAATTTTTGCCTAAAACACGTAATAACTGTGCTGGCACTGTGAAACTGAATTAGGCACTGTAGCGTATTCATCTACAGTACCAATTAAGACTATAGCGAAGAGGATAGGTTCACATAATGTTGTTGCGAATGAAAAACAGCCCACAGTTGCACTAATTATTTTTATACTAAACCTTGACCATGGTTTCAACTGTAATAATAAGCCTTCTTCTGAAGTCATAAGCTTTAAAAAATGGAAAACATCTTAGCCAAGCGGCTGCCTCACCATAAATAAAATATAATAACTTCAACAGATATAAGCCTGTAAAACTGTATATGGCAACGTATGTCCGCCACTGTTATACTAGACGCATGATCGTCACATACATAGTTTTACTTAGGGTCGAAACAGGCTTATGTCTGTTGAAGTTATTTTATTTTAATGATCGTGACGCAGCCGCTGAGCTAAGGTGTTTTCCTTTTCTTGAAAGCTTATGACTTAAGAAGAAGGCTATATTATTATAGTTGAAACCATGGTCAAGATTTAGTATAAACATAGTCAGTGCAATTGCGGGCTGTTTCTCATTCGGAACAATTTATTAACGGTTGCTGCTGTTTCTCCCATGATGAAAATATTCATATAATGTAATTTTCTAGATTTTTTTGTTTCATTGCCACAGATTTCTAACACAATTACAAGTACATTGGAAAATTATGATTTCATTGTGTTTTGATTGTGTGAGGGCTTTGGAGAGACTGAGCGACTGAATGGAGGACATATGTAAAGTGGTAATTGGATATTCTTTTTAAAGCTATGTAAGTGAGAAACCTGTTGTACAATAGAGAAATTTGTGACGTACGTTTGTACGAGTGAGCCTGGTTTTGTAAAAGGCAGCCAGAAGAGCCGCTGAGTATTAAATTTGTTCGGTGTAATTTACATTGTGCAAAGGAACCATTTTTTGTTTCCTCTAATTTTTATTTAGTTTCGGAATTACGAGATTTCTCGTCTAAATTACTTATGGTAATCTGATTGGCTGACATTAGAAACACCGAGAGTATAGAAGTGGTCAAAATGACATGATTGGCTGCGTAACATACTAACCAATAGGAACTCAGCATTTGCCGCGCGTTTGAGTAGGGCTTTGTGTCTCAGATCTGCGAATCAATAGATTCGCTCGGGAGCCGTCTTATGGTAAACACCTATGTCAAACCGTACTGATGAAATTTGTGCCAAAATGAAGAAATTCGCGCATTTGATCAGTTCTCGTGTCGTTGATGAAGAGCGACTACATTTCTGGGTATTTTGTGAAAGTTTGAGCCTTGTAAGTTGTTTAGTTAATGAGATATTCGCGTGTGAACATTTCATGACGTCCATAAACTCCGCGTGGCGTGTTTCGTGCAGATAACGAGAAATAGTGGCAAGGTTTTCTTTACAGGAAGAATACTGAACGAATGAATGTGTTAACTCACAAGCACTCATAGCTTAGTGACTGTTAGGACATTAAAAATATTGGGTCGGACTAAATATCTTCTGCTTGCAGGTGTGAAGTTCTTAGAGATACAGTCAGTAAGATTGCATAATTAATGTCGGGGTATTAAGCTCGGACTTGAATGCCATTTTCTTTGTTTCCGTGAAAATAAACCAACTAAAATGAATATATATATATATATTCAAACGACTCATGTAAGACTCCCGAACTCACGATAGTTCAACTAGCTTTCAGCTACTATCTATGGACTGGAGTTATGTGGCCTTTACGTCTTAGGTATTTAGTCGAATTTTTGTCTACGTTACTTTTGCAGGCTAAACCAGTATCTACTATGGCAGAGTGAAGGGGTAGACAATCTGAAACCTATCCAGGTAGGTGGACTGACTGTTTAAAGCATAGTGAGTGACCAACCCGCCCCGTCGCGCAGTGTGTCAATGACCTAGCAGCGAACGTTGCTGCGTAGGGAACTCCGCAGCAGGCGTCTGTCTCATACATACATGCCGACTGCTTTTCGTCGCCAACGAAGACTGTAATTTGCACGCCAGTAGTGCAACTGGACACCAACTACTAGGGACAGTTGGCCTTTTCAGGTGACTCCATCAGACAGATGACTGTTTGCGTGTACAGCGTGAGAAGTCTGAAAGCAAACACCCTGCAACAATCGTCGGAAGGGTACAGGCCGGAGGATACTCCCTGGACGATCTCGTCATTCTGGAAGGCTCAGTGGATCTACACAAGTATGCATCTATCATTGTGCACCATGTTAAGCACTACATGCAGTTTGCTTTTCCTCGGCACGATGGCATCTACCAGCAGCACAATGCAATGTCTCACACAGTTCGCAGTGTACATGCTTGGTTCAAAAGCCACCAGTATGAGGTTACTGACTCCCCTAGCCACAAGACTCTCCAGATCTAAACCCCGTCGAGAATCTGTGGGATCGCCTCGATCGGGCTGTTTGCGCCATGAATCATTAACTGAGAGGCCTAGCTGGCCAAGGCACTGGAGTCTGGAGGCTACACATCCCTGACGGTACCTTCTGGAATCTTATTGACTTTCTTCTTGCACATGGCGCACTGAAAAAGGTGGATGCAACGCGGAGTTTACATGCAAACCGGTGACAAGTGAAATAGTAACAAGTACAGAGGACTTGCAAGATACAACTAATTTATTACTGATCAACAGTTTAACCCAAAGAGCACAGTATTTACCAAAACTTTTCTACAAGTGTCTCTTATTCACAAGTTAGAAAAATACATTACACAATACCTTTCTAATTGAATTAGGTGCAAACAAGAACTTCTTATAACTTCTGTACAACTGTAAGCACTTCAATAATAAAAGGTAAAATCAGTTTCTTTTAACAAAGGGCACTTCATAATAAAGGTGAAATAACTTTCTTTTAAATAGGTACAAGCATAATAGGACAGTTCACATAATTTGCAATTTCCATTACCCATCAAGTATTTATCTTTAACATGTACATAAGTTCAAATCCCGCTGCACGTAAGGTGTAATTAAGAACAGTAGTCTCCTTCGTTTATGGTTTTGAAGGTAAATACATAAGCAGTATAGCAAACGGAACTGACGCCTTGGCATCCCAATGCAGAGGACACTTAACTTAATGCAAGATCCCCACTTACTGCAACCCGAACAACTCAGTGGTCGCCGTATCGGTTGCCGCCTTCCCCGCGGCCACAAGAACCTCCCGTTCCCTCTGGTACTGGTCGGCCAAGGCGTCGTACTCCGGACATCGATTCAGACATGGACTAGGTGCCCGCTGCAGTGCTGCAACAGAAAAGCACAAACACACAGCCACAGCCAAAAGAAACAATGTTAACAGCTCCAGAATAGGGTAGTAAGATAAAATTCTGCAAAGGTAGATCACATCAAAACAAAGGGAAATTTAAAATGGTTAAAAGAATTAACTGTAGACATCAGATTTCAAAATATGTAAAATTGCCCCAGCGCAAACAGACTAGTTTTAAAAGGGCAAAGATAAGACAAAGCATAATATTATTACACCAGTACGTCGCAATATTGGCACTCATAAGAAAAGGTAGAAGCTACCGATAACAAGGGGAAGGCCCGAGTACAAAACTAGAAAGCTTGAATGTCTACTCCATTAGCCAAAATGAAGAACACGTTGCTCAGCGTCCTGTGTAGAAGACCATGCCCCAGTCACGCCTCAAGAACTTGCAATAACAGGCCCGCTTCCGCACTCCGAGCCACATACGCTGGTCAAATCCAGCTAACTCCACGCTAACACAAGTTTCACTCACTGAGCCGCGACACGTACCGGCCGTTCTGAAGCCAAAAGCCAGTCTGCCCGCCGGCCTACCAGCACCACCACCGGCCAATGAGCCAAAGATAAGCGACGCCAGAAGGGAACAATCGATCCGGGTGAATCGAACGGAGAAAGCGACTGGCGCCAGCGCCTCCCCGCGTATTAGCGGATATTCATGATTTTCAAGATCGTCACATTAATTTCACTAGACAGTATATTTTGGTTAAGTCGTTCTTCATCTACATCTACATCTACATCCATACTCCGCAAGCCACCTGACGGTGCGTGGCGGAGGATACCCTGAGTACCTCTATCGGTTCTCCCTTCTATTCCAGTCTCGTATTGTACGTGGAAAGAAGGATTGTCGGTATGCTTCTGTGTGGGCTCTAATCTCTCTGATTTTATCCTCATGGTCTCATCGCGAGATATACATAGGAGGGAGCAATATACTGCTTGACTCTTCGGTGAAGGTATGTTCTCGAAACTTTAAGAAAAGCCCGTACCGAGCTACTGAGCGTCTCTCCTGCAGAGTATTCCATTGGAGTTTATCTATCATCTCCGTAACGCTTTCGCGATTACTAAATGATCCTGCAACGAAGCGCGCTGCTCTCCGTTGGATCTTCTCTATCTCTTCTATCAACCCTATCTGGTGCGGATCCCACACTGCTGAGCAGTATTCAAGCAGTGGGCTAACAAGCGTACTGTAACCTACTTCCTTTGTTGTCGGATTGCATTTCCTTAGGACTCTTCCAATGAATCTCTGTCTGGCATCTGCTTTACCGACGATCACCCACCGCCACACACCATCAGGTGGCTTGCGGAGTATGGATATAGATGTAGATACGATCATTCCATTTTAAATCACTCCTAATACATACTCCCAGATAATTTATGGAATGAACTGCTTCCAGCTGCTGACCTGCTATATTGTAGCTAAATGATAAGGGATGTTTCCTTTCTATGTATTCGCAGCACATTACACTTGTCTACATTGAGATACAATTGCCATTCCGTGCACCATGCGTCAATTCGCTGCGGATCCTCCTGCATTTCAGTACAATTTTCCATTGTTGCAACCTCTCGATACACCACAGCATCATCTGCAAAAAGCCTCAGTGAACTTCCGATGTCATCCACCAGGTCATTTATGTATATTGTGAATAGAGACCGATGTCATCCACCAGGTCATTTATGTATATTGTGAATAGCAACGGTCCTATGACACTCCTCTGCGGCACACCTGAAATCACTCTTACTACGGAAGACTTCTCTCCATTGAGAATGACATGCTGCGTTCTGTTATCTAGGAACTCCTCAATCCAATCACACAATTGATCTGATAGTCCGTATGCTCTTACTTTGTTCATTAAACGACTGTGGGGAACTGTTTCAAACGCCTTGCGAAAGTCAAGAAACACGGCATCTACCTGTGAACCCGTCTGGCCCTCTGAGTCTCGTGGACGAATAGCGCGAGCTGATTCCTACAGAGTAGATTTCTAGTCTCCAGAAAAGACATTATACTCGAACATAATACGTGTTTCAAAATTCTACAACTGATCGACGTTAGAGATATAGGTCTATAGTTCTGCACATCTGTTCGACGTCCCTTCTTGAAAACGGGGATGACCTGTGCCCTTTTCCAATCCTTTGGAACGCTTCGTTCTTCTAGAGACCTACGGTACACCGCTGCAAGAAGGGGGGCAAATTATTAATTTCTCTTCGGAAATTACGATAAAACTTCGTGTAGTAAGCAATAAACAACGTTCTCATAGTGTCTGAAGCTGTTTTCAACAATGAAAAGTCATAATAATAACTGCGTATAAAAAAGGATAAAAGTATTTCGTCAAAAGATACAAAACGAAAAAAAGAACCAGAATGACATTCCATACAAATACAGAGTATTTAATAAAAACGGAGGTGTAAACTTGAATCAAATAATTCATAATAAGCACACTGAATGTCGTTGCCTGTATTTCATGCAACTGACTCGATATTTTGGAAGCACAATGTAATGGAGAAAACAATGGCATTTTTCAGACAAAAGACTGTAATTCAAATGTAAATTATAAGATTTGTAAGTGCTCAACAGGTTCAGAAACGTGGTATCCAAACTCAGATAATGCGTACCATGAACACAAGCCTTGCAACGTGTGAAGAAGTTAAAACTTTATGTTTACGCAAAGTCTCCAAAAAATAATGTGCACCTCTTGCAGCGTTCGAACAGTAAGCCAAGTCCAGAAATACGTTCACTGAGAATGTTCCATACTTGCTTTGTTTTGTTGACATTTTGCGACAATTCGATCGACACTTTCTACTGATTACCTCGTTAAAGTCCTTCCTTCATTACTGAACAAATTTGTAATGCCTACTCCGATGAAAATGGTTCTAGAATAATTTTTGTCGTAATTTTATTCGAGACACCATTAGCATTTCAGCAAAGGACTTTGTATGTGCATACTTAGCAGTTGCATTTCTTTACAGACATCTGTGATTTCCTCATATCGAAACATAGTGACACGCCAGCCAATAACGCTTGCCTCTTCATATCCGCCTATTTCTGTGTAAATGGTACGAAATTTTCCTTGCAGCGATTTAAATCACAACACGTCGACAGTCACGGTGTGGAATAAAATGCGAATTCATTGGGCTTGTAGATTTGAGTGACATCCGCTATAGCCGATCAGAGACTTTCTCTTATGGAGAGAAGTACGAGGCTCTCGGGAGGTAAGGAATGATCGCTTGCAAAGAGGAAACCACGTGAAAATCCGATTTTGCTTCGCAAAGATGCGCTGGGCAGTGTCTCAAGTATGCCTATAGACAGCGTCACTTGGCTTTTCTCTGTTCTGAGTGCGCAAAGAGCACTTCCCTTCTTCATAACAGTTCTCGGTCGCACACTGCAGGGGCAATGAGGAAGTTCCTGCAGCTTTTGCGATTGGAAGTGTTATGAACCTCTGACTATGAAGACAACATTTTGCCACAGACGACAAACTGTAGTAGAGCGTACCGTCGAAAAGCACGAGCAGCTGCCTTCTAAGGCAGACGTTTTGAGAAGTTGGTACCACGGTACGATAAATGTCTGAGTCGGATTGATGATAATGTGGAGAAGTAGCTGGAAAGTATAGCTAACTGTTTGCAAATAAAACGATTTTCATTTCAATGTGATTTCCATTTCGCGAACGATCGTTCCTTACTTTCAGAATAGCCTTGGTGCATATAGCTGCAGAGGCCTGCATTGCAGGTGTGTTTTCAAGTACTCTGTGAGAGCACCGCTACGGATGGTAAGCTGTCGTGGAAAACCAATGTTCGGGATCTTGTTCAAAAACTAAATTCAGGTTTACTTATCACTAGAACAGTATCAACACAAAAAGTACTCTACGTCGCTTATTTTCGTTCGCTTATGACTTATGGTTTTATTTTTGGTGGTGACTCTTCTGATTCAGAAGGGATATTTTTTGCTCAGAAACGGGCACCGCGCCGAGTGGCCGCACCGTTTGAGGCGCCATGTCACGGATTACGCGGCCCCTCCCGCCGGAGGTTCGAGTTTTCCCTCGGGCATGGGTGTGTGTGTTGTTCATAGCGTAAGTTAGTTTAAGTATTGTGTAAGTCAGCCTCATTCTGCCAACGGCCTTGTCAAAGAGGGCGGAGGAGCGGATAGAGGTTCAGGGCACTCTCTTGTCCTAGGGGTGGGAAATTGCCCCTAAAGGCGGAAGAATCAGCAATGATCAACGACATGAGGATGCAGAAGGCAATGGAAACCACTGCATTAAAGACACGTAACGTGTATCCACAGGACATGTGGCCTGTAGTTGAAGAAGTGTCATGATGATCTCTCCATTGGCAAAAGATTCCGGAATAGTCCCCCATTCGGATCTCCGGGAGGGGACTGCCAAGGGGGAGGTTACCATGAGCAAAAGATTGAATAATCACCGAAAAGATAATGTTCTACGAGTCGGGGCATGGAATGTCAGAAGCTTGAACGTGGTAGGGAAACTAGAAAATTTGAAAAGGGAAATGCAAAGGCTCATTCTAGATATAGTAGGGGTCAGTGAAGTGAAGTGGAAGGAAGACAAGGATTTCTGGTCAGATGAGTATCGGGTAATATCAACAGCAGCAGAAAATGGTATAACAGGTGTAGCATTCGTTATGAATAGGAAGGTAGGGCAGAGGGTGTGTTCAGTGACCGGGTTGTTCTAATCAGAATCGACAGCAGACCAACACCGACAACGATAGTTCAGGTATACATGCCGACGTCGCAAGCTGAAGATGAACAGATAGAGAAAGTGTATGAGGATATTGAAAGGGTAGTGCAGTATGTAAAGGGGGACGAAAATCTAATAGCCATGGGCGACTGGAATGCAGTTGTAGGGGAAGGAGTAGAAGAAAAGGTTACAGGAGAATATGGGCTTGGGACAAGGAATGAAAGAGGAGAAAGACTAATTGAGTTCTGTAACAAGTTTCAGCTAGTAATAGCGAATACCCTGTTCAAAAATCACAAGAGGAGGAGGTATACTTGGAAAAGGCCGGGAGATACGGGAAGATTTGAATTAGATTACATCATGGTCAGACAGAGATTCCGTAATCAGATACTGGATTGTAAGGCGTACCCAGGAGCAGATATAGACTCAGATCACAATATAGTAGTGATGAAGAGTAGGCTGAAGTTCAAGACATTAGTCACGCAGAATCAATATGCTAAGAAGTGGGGTACGGAAGTTCTAAGGAATGACGAGATACGTTTGAAGTTCTCTAACGCTATAGATACAGCAATAAGGAATAGCGCAGTAGGCAACACAGTTAAAGAGGAATGGACGTCTCTAAAAAGGGCCATCACAGAAGTTGGGAAGGAAAACATAGGTACAAAGAAGGTAGCTGCGAAGAAACTATGGGTTACAGAAGAAATACTTCAGTTGATTGATGAAAGGAGGAAGTACAAACATGTTCAGGGAAAATCAGGAATACAGAAATACAAGTCGCTGAGGAATGAAATAAATAGGAAGTGCAGGGAAGCTAAGACGAAATGGCTGCAGGAAAAATGTGAAGACATCGAAAAAGATATGATTGTCGGAAGGACAGACTCAGCATACAGGTAAGTCAAAACAACCTTTGGTGACATTAAAAGCAACGGTGGTAACATTAAGAATGCAACGGGAATTCCACTGTTAAATGCAGAGGAGAGAGCAGATAGGGGAAAGAATACATTGAAAGCCTCTATGAGGGTGAAGATTTGTCTGATGTGATAGAAGAAGAAACAGGAGTCGATTTAGAAGAGATAAGGGATCCAGTATTAGAATCGGGATTTAAAAGAGCTTTGGAGGACTTACGGTCAAATGAGGCAGAAGGGATAGACAACATTCCATCAGAATTTCTAAAATCATTAGGGGAAGTGGCAACAAAACGACTATTCACGTTGGTGTGTAGAATCTATGAGTCTGGCAACATACCATCTGACTTTCGGAAAAGCATAATCCACACAATTCCGAAGACGGCAAGAGCTGACAAGTGCGAGAATTATCGCACAATCAGCTTAACAGCTCATGCATCAAAGCTGCTTACAAGAATAATATACAGAAGAATGGAAGAGAAAATTGAGAATCCGCTAGGTGACGATCAGTTTGGCTTTAAGAAAAGTAAAGGCACGAGAGAGGCAATTCTGACGTTACGGCTTATAATGGAAGCAAGGCTAAAGAAAAATCAAGACACGTTCATAGGATTTGTCGACCTGGAAAAAGCGTTCGACAATATAAAATGGTGCAAGCTGTTCAAGATTCTGAATAAAGTAGGGGTAAGCTATAGGGAGAGACGGGTCATATACAATATGTACAACAACCAAGAGGGAATAATAAGAGTGGACAATCAAGAACGAAGTGCTCGTATTAAGAAGGGAGTAAGACAAGGCTGTAGCCTTTCGCCTCTACTCTTCAATCTGTACATTGAGGAAGCAATGATGGAAATAAAAGAAAGGTTCAGGAGTAGAATTAAAATACAAGGTGAAAGGATATCAATGATACGATTCGCTGATGACATTGCTATCCTGAGTGAAAGTGAAGAAGAATTAAATGATCTGCTGAACGGAATGAACAGTCTAATGAGTACACAGTATGGTTTGAGAGTAAATCGGAGAAAGACGAAGGTAATGAGAAGTAGTAGAAATGAGAACAGCGAGAAACTTAACATCAGGATTGATGGTCACGAAGTCAATGAAGTTAAGGAATTTTACTACCTAGGCAGTAAAATAACCAATGACAGACGGAGTAAGGAGGACATCAAAAGCAGACTCGCTATGGCAAAAAAGGCATTTCTGGCCAAGAGAAGTCTACTAATATCAAATACCGGCCTTAATTTGAGGAAGAAATTTCTGAGGATGTACGTCTGGAGTACAGAATTGTATGGTAGTGAAACATGGACTGTGGGAAAACCGGAACATAAGAGAATCGAAGCATTTGAGATGTGGTGCTATAGATGAGTGTTGAAAATTAGGTGGACTGATAAAGTAAGGAATGAGGAGGTTCTACACAGAATCGGAGAGGAAAGGAATATGTGGAAAACACTGATGAGAAGAAGGGACAGGATGATAGGACATCTGCTAAGACATGATGGAATGTCTTCCATGGTACTAGAGGGAGCTGTAGAGGGCAAAAACTGTAAAGGAAGAGGTTAGCACAGGAAAGGAATTCGTGGCGGGCCGCATCAAACCAGTTAGCAGACTGATAACAAAAAAAAAACAAAAAAAAAATTCTACGGACCGATGACCTAAGCAGTTTGTTCCCTTAGGAAACACACAAATTTGAACATTTTTGAAACTGGCGGTTCGAGACGTTTGCGATGTTAGTTCGGGAGCCTCTTGTCGACTACAGTTCAGTAGTCCCGTAATTCTCACATTGACCTCAAAATACGTATTTTCTTTAATGTCACTTGCGTTAGTAGTATCAGCTTATTCCCAAAAGTTAGCTGCTTTCACTCAGTTAATACTGGACAAAAATCTAATCTGCACTTGGAACGCACCTTCTTGACTCTTGTGCAGAAAGTATGTGCAATATTCTGCTGCATCCATATACAATAAGCTGCCAAAAGAATTCAAAAATCTTAGCAGTAGCCCACGCATAATCAAGTTCAAACTGATGAGTTTCCTCATGGCTCACTCCTTCTATTCTGTCGAGGAACTCTTCCAAAAATTTAAGCTAATTCCTGTGTTATGTTGTTGAGGATGATGTTTATTTTAGTTTATGGCTTGCCTTTCGCATAGGATTCACACACGCTTCATTTTGTCTGTTATTACTCTTGTGTTATAATTTCACGTACTGATTCGCTCCATGACATCGGAGACTTACTCCTCAGTTTGGTCCTACGGAACATGGTAGACAAAATAAAAAATATTTAATGAGAAATAAAATGAAGGCACGGGCCGGTATACAAGGTTACTCGTATGCACTTCCAGCGTTCCAGAAGACGACTGTGGGAAATGTAAGAAACGTACAGAAAACAAATATCAGTGGGTAGAGGATCAAATATCAGTGGGTAGAGGATCTCTCCAAGTTTTTAGCTTTCTCTACGGGTGCTTAATACGGAATGGTTTGTGACGCGTCACACGTCGGTATGCTACTCAGACTTCTTACCACACAATCCCAAACACGACCGTTTTGGTAGTCCAGGTGTTGTCGTATGGGGAGCATACTGTTGCACGGGCGTACTGACCTCCAAATTTTTGAACACGGTACACTCAGTGGTCTACGTCTTACTAACACTGTACTCTTTCTCCATTCTCTTCATTCTTACGTATGATATTACGCGACCGCATCGAACAGAGCATGTGGAAGAGCTCTTGGAACGAGAGAGTAATCGGCGAATGGGGAGATGCATTATAGCATGTCCACATGCCCTAACAACGATCTAAAAGTTGTTAACCGAGCTGGTAGAGGAATGAAACAGGTGGTCTCCACACCAACATTGTGTCCAGGGTGGGAGTACATGGAGAGCATGCATTGTCGTATGTAGTGATCACACACTGTGTTAAGAACAACGTCCCGTCTTTTTTGTAACCTCCAGGGGATCATCATATATCATGGTGAATTCGCTGTATCATTGAATAAAAGTGTATTTTCTCTTCGTCTTACTGCGTTTTTCTTTCATTTACCTTCTGTCTACAGTGTAGCAGTTCTTTCTATGTGTAGTCCAAGTTTTATCGAGCTATGTACTTGGCAGTGACACATCTCGCAAAAGTTACTTTCGATCTTCATTTTTGAATACCGCTTGACACACTGATCAGCCAGAACTTTATGACCATTAACCTATTAGTCTGAATGTCCACCTTCGGCACGGATAACAGCGGTGATGCATCGTGGTGTTGAAGCAATGTGGCCTTGATAGATCGCTGGAGTGAGTTGGCACCACATCCGTACACACAAGTCACCTAATTACTATAAATTTCTGGGAGACGGCGATAAGCTCTGACGCCACAAACCGTCACATCCCAGATTTGTTCCATCAGGTTCAGGGCCAGCACACCAATTGCACTTCGCCACTGTGTTCCATGAACCACTCTATCACACTCTTGGCCTTGTGGATGGTGCATTGTCTTGTTGAAAAATACCACTGCTACCAGGGACCGTGATCATCATGAAGGGGTGTACGGGATCTCCAACCAATATAGGATACTCCTTGGCCGTCGTGGTGCCTTGCACGGACTCCACTGGAGCCACGGATGTCCACGTAAATGTTTTCGTAGCTTAATGGATTCGCCGCCAGCTTGTCTCCGTCTCACAGTACAGGTGTCAAGAAGCTGTTCCCCAGGAAGATGACGGATTCGCGCCCTCCCATCAGCTTGTTGAAGAAGGTATCGGGATTCATCAGACCATGCTACGCTCTACCACTGCGCCAACGTCCAGTGCCGATGGCACGTACCCATTTCAGTCGTAGTTGCCGATGTGTTGGTGTTAACATTGGCACGTGCAAGGGTTGTCGGCTGTGGAGTGTTCGGTGCACTGTGTGTTCAGGCACACTTGTACTCTCCGCAGCATTAAAGTTTGATGCTACTTCCGCCACAGTTTGCCGCCTGTCCTGTTTCACCAGTCTGCCAAGCCTACGACGTCCGACGTCTACAATGAGGGGTGGCGCCCAACCCACGACGTCTGGACGTGGCTTCACCTTGGTTTCGCCACTTGTTGAAGACACTTACCACAGGCACTCCTCGAACATCCGAAAAGTCGAGAAGTTTCCGAAATTCTCGTGCCGAGTCTCCGGACCATCAGAGTCTGCCCTCGGTCGACCTCAGACAGATCGCGCGCCTTCCCCATTCTACACACACCGACAGCAAGCTCACTGTCTCTATACGGACCGTACGTGTGTCTGAGTAGCAGTCATTCTTTGCCAGGTGACACTGCCTGATAAGTGTATGTTAATCCTTTTATTAGACTTCCTAAGGATAGTGAGAATTTCAGAAGTGAGAAAAGGGGTCAGGCAAGGAGACTTCATACTACCAAAACTATTTTCAGAAGCCCTACAAAGCATTTCAGATCCCTAAACTTAGAAAATACGAAATCTCAGAACGCTCTTTTTTTTTTAAATTTAATCATAAGGAATCCCGAAGCCTTAGATTATTCATATTCTAACTGAAAAGAGGGGTTGATACCTTCTAAGTGACTGTATTTGTGTGATTCATCAATCAAATAATAAATATTATGAAGAAAAAAACGTCCCTAGAGCTGTGAACCCTCTTTGACCTTCGTAGGTGTGGGGAGAGAAAGTGTTTTTGGTGACATGGAGAAGAAAAACAATTTATCTATGGAAGGAAGACAACAAAGCTGATTACAGACTTGTGCCGCGGGCTATGAGCAATGAGAGGAAATTGTCCACATTCAGAGGCCTTGCGTTCGACGTGCCTTACAGGAAGACAATCGAGCTTCAGAATTAATCAAACGGTTCATCCGGTTTCACGTATGTGTGCCTGCGCATATTCCACAAGTCACTGTTCAGTATCATTTTCTGTGCTGTTCCAGTCGCTTATTGAATAAGGGAAACTGATTACGCAGGTGTTTACGGATTGTGGAGGGGACTTAGTACATAAAATTTTGACAAGAAAAGCACGTCCGAATATCTACCATTTGGGTGTAAAATAAGTTTGAAGATTGCCTCACGTACAAATCTCACGCTGCAAGGTTCACACACAGCACAGACAGCGATCCATAGAGGAGTCCATAGCATGTACAATGTTGGGAACACTCGTCGTCGGATGACAAAGAACACCACGTTCAAAGCTGGGAATGCGACGTGTCCATGGAGGTACAGGTCAACCCTCGTAGTTGCGAACGTACCGGTTTCTCGCCGCCGTTCGTGGTCAGAGGAAAATGGAGTGTGAATTCAAATGATACCAGGGACTGACGTTGGGACCATGTTCTCAGTTTGTCCACAAACTGTGAAGCGGGAACTTCAAAAGTGATTCGATCTTCAAACTTATTCTATATACAAACGGTACATTTGGAGGCATGGATTCCTTATCAAAACTTCATCTATCACGTTCTCTCATTTGTTATGTCCTCTACAACCCCTATAAGTCTGTGATAGAATAGTGAAACACCCTGTATTCCTGTTGTGCACCCTCATAAAACTTTCTGCCACCCGATCTATTCCGTTCGTGGATCAGAAGGGAGGCGACAAAAAAGAACCATGTTTCGCTCACATAAACGACGATTTACTATCACTATGAATATGAATTACTAACACTAGTTTTTCAAAGTACATGTCAGTGTCATCACATTTATGTTTTACGTATAGAGTGTTTCAAAAATGACCGGTATATTTGAAACGGCAACACAAACTAAACGAGCAGCGATAGAAATACACCGTTTGTTGCAATATGCTTGGGACAACAGTACATTTTCAGGCAGACAAACTTTCGAAATTACAGTAGTTACTATTGTCAACAACAGATGGCGCTGCGGCCTGGGAAACTCTATAGTACGATATTTTCCACATATACACTATGCGTAGCAATAATATGGCGTAGTCTCTGAATGAAATTACCCGAAACCTTTGACAACGTGTCTGGCGGAATGGCTTCACATACAGATGAGATGTACTCCTTCAGCTGTTCAATTGTTTCTGGATTCTGGCGGTACATCTGGTCTTTCAAGTGTCCCCACAGAAAGAAGTCACAGGGGTTCATGTCTGGCTAATAGGGAGGCCAATCCACGCCGCCTCCTGTATGTTTCGGATAGCCCAAAGCAATCACACGATCATCGAAATATTCATTCAGGAAATTAAAGACGTCGGCCGTGCGATGTGGCCGGGCACCATCTTGCATAAACCACGAGGTGTTCGCAGTGTCGTCTAAGGCAGTCTGTACCGCCACAAATTCACGAAGAATGTCCAGATTGCGTGATGCAGTAATCGTTTCGGATCTGAAAAATGGGCCAATGATTCCTTTGGAAGAAATGGCGGCCCAGACCAGTACTTTTTGAGGATACAGGGACGATTGGACTGCAACATGGGGCTTTTCGGTTCCCCATATGCGCCAGATCTGTTTATTGACGAAGCCGTCCAGATAAAAATAAGCTTCGTCAGTAAATCAAATGCTGGGCATATCGCCGTCATCAATCCTGTGCACTATATCGTTAGCGAATGTCTCTCGTGCAGCAATGGTAGCGGTGCTGAGGGGTTTTCGCGTTTGAATTTTGTATGGACAGAGGTGTAAACTCTGGCGCATGAGACGATACGTGGGCGTTGGAGTCATTTGGACCGCAGCTGCAACACGGCTAACGGAAACCCGAGGCCACTGTTGGATCACCTGCTGCACTAGCTGCGCGTTGCCCTCTGTGGTTGCCGTACGCGGTCGCCCTACCTTTCCAGCACGTTCATCCCTCACGTTCCCAGTCCGTTGAAATTTTTCAAACAGATCCGTTATTGTATCGCTTTTCGGTCCTTTGGTTACATTAAACCTCCGTTGAAAACTTCGTCTTGTTGCAACAACACTGTGTTCTAGGCGGTGGAATTCCAACACCAGAAAAATCCTCTGTTCTAAGGAATAAACCATGTTGTCCACAGCACACTTGCACGTTGTGAACAGCACACGCTTACAGCAGAAAGACGACTTACAGAATGGCGCACCCACAGACTGCGTTGTCTTCTATATCTTTCACATCACTTGCAGCGCCATCTGTTGTTGAAAATTGTAACTACTGTAATTTCTAAAGTTCATCCGCCTGAAAATGTACTGCTGTCCCAAGCATATTGCAACAAACGGTGTATTTCTATCGCTGCTCGTTTAGTTTTTATTGCCGTTTCAAATATACCGGTCACTTTTGGAACACCCTGTACCAACATCCAGTAATAAAGTTCACCTTAGCACCCATTACGCTATTCTTTGCATTTTCTACATGTCACAGACACAAAATGAGTTTAAGTGCACACGGATAGCATTTATATCAGGTAGCGAATACTGGATTTCAGTTCTACCATAAAAGACTTCGAGTATATACAAGGTGCGTTTGATAACTAATGCACCCCGTTTTTTCCTGAAAGCATACTGGTTTTATTCAAGATTCCAGCACACAGTATTATTCAGCGCCATTTTGGCTACAAAACCCTATTTTTCAACATAATCTTCGTCAGGGAGGCAGCATTGTGCCACCTTCGTGGAACGGTCTGTATGTTGACTCTACTGGTCAACGTCTTGCCACCATCCTGCTATACCAATAACTTTCCAGCAATGCAGGAGTCTCATCTGTGTGCGGCCGGGCTGCACGTGGGAGGCCGGTCGGGGTGGCCGAGCGGTTCTAGGTGCTACAATCTGGTACCGCGCGACAGCTACGGTCGCAGGTTCGAATCCTGCCTCGGGCATGGATGGGTGTGATATCCTTAGGTTAGTTAGGTTTAAGTAGTTCTACGTTCTAGGGGACTGATGACCTTAGAAGTTAAGTCCCATAGTGCTCAGAGCAATTTCTTTGCACGCGGGACGTCGGATGAGTTTCCGCGACCTTGTTCCGATGATGACGCACGCTTCGCCCAACGACTCACTTTGCTTTTGTTCACTGCCAGGTCTCCTTAGACCTTCTACAAGTGCCTATGACTGTCTCCAATACTCTGGTTTTCTGCCAAGATAATCTTAGCGGCAGTTCTGTGCTTGGTACGTACCTCCTTTACAAACGCCATTTTGAAGGCTACGTATAGCTTCGCCACGATCGGAACTTCATAGTGGCTGAAGCAGGAATATTTAACAATGTCCCACAAGAAATTCCGCATTTTTTTTTCAACTGAAACTGGGCGAGAAAGAAAGTCCTGCACTATTTATTGAACCTGCCTCATATATATAATTCATTGACATTAGACATGTCGCCATATGTACGAGTGTGAGTGAACTTTGGCTTGAACTCACAGACTTTCATGCACGTATTCTTTGTTTGTTTAATGACACTTGCCTTGTGAAATGTGTAAGATATCAATACTCGGGCCTCTAGGCGTAAAAAGAATATGATGTGTACATTAGGCGGTAACAGAAGATCTACAGTAAAGCACATAGTTACACCCGAAAGGGTACAATACACTATCAAACACGCGTTACCGAATTTCAAGCACAGACGATTCGTGGCTCATACTGCTTGTTGATGACTATCGTAAGTTTCTTCTAATTGAAATAAAGAAGGGAAGAGACCACAACACCGTCAGTCTGTGGCTGAATGCAAATCATTCTCATAGTCTGAATGGGGTTACATTTTAGGTTGGACTTAAGCATGTTTCACATTCAGGTGTCCAAATCCGTGGAGTATTTGTACATAAAAGGTTGAACATTGCACAATTGTTTAATAATTTCTCTGTCACGATCCTACAGGAGAAATGCTTTAAGTTCTTTCTTTGCGCTCGGGTGTGGACAGTTTTTGTGAATAGAATCGAGTTTTCCTGGTTCTGGTATTATGCCAGTAGGTGATACATGCCCTAAGATCTTTATTGTGGTCTTAACAAACTTCGATTTCTGAAGGATTGCTGTTGCCCCTGTATCACAAAATTTCCTTAACGCTCTTTCTACATCTATGACTTCATCTACATGGATACTCTGCACATCACACTTAAGTGCCTGGCAGAGGGTTCATCGAACCACTTTCACAATAATTCTCTATTATCCCCCTCCCGAACAGCTGGCGGGAAAGACGAACATCTATATATTACCGCGCGAGCTGTGATTTTACTTATTTTATTACGATGATCGTTTCTCCCTCTATGGGTGGCGTCAACAAAATAGTTTCGCATTCGAGGACAAAGCTTGTGATTGAAAGTTCGTGTGAAGATCCCGCAGCAACGATAAACGCCTTTTTTTTAATGATGTAGACCCCAAGTCCTGTATCCTGTCCGTCACACTATCTTTCCTATTTCTCAATAATACAAAACGTGCTGCCCTTCTTTGAACTTTCTCGATGTACTCCCATCGGGTAAGGATCCCAAACCGCGTAGCAGTACCCCAAAAGAAGACGTAGAAGCATAGTGTAGGCACTCTATTTAGTAGATCTGTTGCATCTTCTAACAAGGGAACGTCTTTATCACACACACCTCAGATTTAGTGGTAAGATGGCTCAGTGGATAGCTCGAAAAATTGAACACAGGTCAAGCATGAATATAGGAAGAAGGTGTAATGAACTGTGAAAAAGAAGCAAAATTGGAACAGTGAACGATCGAAGGAAAAAAGTGCAATATAGAGCAGTTTTAAGCAGCAGGTGTCATTGTTAAATGGTCGTTGTCTTGGCCTAACATGCTGACGAGCTGAGATCAAATCTCTCTTGTGCCTTCTTTTCATTTCCGCAACATTATAAACTGTCCGTCCGGTCATCGAAATGTTTGTTCTCTTTCTGTAGTCTTGGAAGATGCCATACTATGATTAGGCGAGATACCACATAGATGTCTCACAGAAATGAGGACAACGAATAGACTGGTGTAAACTGCGTTACAAGAAAGGTATTCAAGAGTTAAAACTTCCAAAACGTAACGCAACTCCAAAAACGTTAAAAACATACGTTTTGACATAGCACAGAGAAACTGTGTGATAGTGAAACTGTTACGTTCATTTGTTGCAGCTTATGTCATAAACTATTATGTTTTCACCACTTCCTAGAGTCTGATCACATTCACGTTCATACGAACACCTAAATCGGAGAAGGAGACATATCTCACTCACTTACCAGGTGTAGGAATTAGGTGCGTCTGTAAGAGACTCCTGTCATGAGACATATGTACTGTTACCAATGCCGTGTGTGATGTACCAGACGGAGGAAGATTCGGTTGACTTGTCGCCTTGTCATCAAACGTTTGCAGTTCTCATTCGAAAGCAACTTCCTTTAGGCTGCTAACAGAGTAGTTGTGCAGAATCAACTGTCATTATAGGTCCCTTCCTTACACATAGCTGCTGACGAATCACACGACACATACACAAATTTGAGTACAGCGAGCAGCAAAAAATAAATAAATAAATAAATAAATAAAATAAAAAAATAACACGAATGAGGTTTGCACACGGCTCGTCCGCATGCCAGTCCAACACGTGACCACTTACCTACGACGCCGTTGCTGTTCCACGCTGCTGTTTACTGCACTTCTTGTCCTTCGACCGTTCACTTTTTCTATTTTGCTTTGTTTTTTCTTCCCATTTCAGTACACGTTCTCCCTGTTATGATGCTGGATCTGTTTTCAGTTTTTGACGGTCCATCCATTGAGCCATCTTACCACTGAATCTGAGACGAGTACGATGTAGAGTTTCCCTTGCAAACGTTCTGCAAAGAAAACGCAGTCTTTGGATCGCCTTCCCCACAGCATTTTCTGTCTTCCTTCCAATTTAAGTTGTTCGTAACTGCATTTCCTATGCACTTAGTTGAATTTATGACCTTTAAATTTGATTGATTTACCATTTAACAGAAGTTTAACGAATTTCTTTTAGCACTCATGTGGACGACTTCCCATTTTTCATTATTTAGGGCCAATTTCTAACTATCACACGTTACAGATATCTTTTCCACATCGATTTGCTATATGTTTTGATCTTCTGACGACTTTACTAGACGATAAACGTCAGCATCATCTGAAAAAATCCTAAGTCTACATCTACATCTACATTTATACTCCGCAAGCCACCCAACGGTGTGTGGCGGAGGGCACTTTACGTGCCACTGTCATTACCTCTCTTTCCTGTTCCAGTCTCGTATGGTTCGCGGGAAGAACGACTGTCTGAAAGCCTCCGTGCGCGCTCTAATCTCTCTAATTTTACATTCGTGATCTCCTCGGGAGGTATAAGTAGGGGGAAGCAATATATTCGATACCTCATCCAGAAACGCACCCTCTCGAAACCTGGCGAGCAAGCTACACCGCGATGCAGAGCGCCTCTCTTGCAGAGTTTGCCACTTGAGTTTTGTTAAACATCTTAGTAAGTGCTCAGATTGTCTCTTGATAAGGGACAGCAGAGGGCCAATGACACTAACGTGGGGAATGCTAGAAATCACTTGTTTTCTACTCGTCAACTTTCCGTCCATTACTGCGAACTGTAGCCTCTCTGACAGGAAATCACGAAACCAGTCACATAACTGGGACGATATTCTGTAAGCACGCAATTTGATTTCAAGTCGCTTGTGAGGTGCTGTGTCAAATGCCTTGTGGAAACCCAGAAATACAGAACCAATTTGAAATCTATTGTCAATAGCACTCGACACTTCATGTGAGCAAAGAGCTGGTTGTGTTTCACAACAGCGATGTTTTCTAAATCCGTGTTGACTACATGTCAATAGGCCATTCTCTTAGAGGTAATATCAGTTAAGTGTTAATGACGCTGCCAAGTAGGACTGGCAGTTAATAGGTCATCCACAAACGGAACTACTTTCTCCAGTAAATCCAGGTCTGAAAATATATCTAAAGCTGTGATGAGTACGCCAATGCTAAAATTTAAGCCAAAAGTATTACACGGAATGGTAATTTCATTGTTCAGAGAGTAGTAAATGCTAGTAGGACCACCGTCTTAAATCAATGTTTGTTGAATATTTTACGCCATGAAACTTCCGTATTTTTTGTTCAAGATATTCCAGACTTATAGAGATTGGTATTATGACTCAGATGATTGCTCTCGTGTCTACAACCAGCCACACATTGCCTCCTAATTTAGCAACAGCTAACAATGGGCTACGAGAGGGGGACAAAACTGACTCAGTAATTCCCCACTGTAAAATTCTGCTAATTTCTTTGTTGGCTGCCTTCTTTTTGCTCCACAGAACAGAACAGGTCGAGTGGGAAAAAGTTTTATGAGGAGCTACATCCACATTGTGTAAGTAGCCTTTGATAATTTTGCGTTATATTGGAAATACATTTAAGTACTTAACAAGGAGCTCATATAATTTCGCCTGTTGTTGTCCGCTCAAACACTCGGTCTCTATAACTTCATTATGGAGGTCCGACAGACCGGTGTCAGTATCATTACTTCTTGCCAAACACTGGCTACTCATGTTTAATATTTTAGGCTTCCTGTACTTTAACCTCACACCATAAACTGCCTAACTTTTTCTTAAACTTAGTACCATTACCTCCCCATCATCAGTTAAAAAATATTTAAGACTAATAAAATGAAGTCTTGTCCCTCTCTCACATAGGAATTCAAGAGCAAGGACATAGAAACAGACAAATTTTTAAGCACAATGAAAATGCACAAGTCTGCTCCATTTTCTATGTGAACATAAACCTGTATCTGCTCCTGTGCGCATTGTGACCTAGCACCAGTAGCGCCTTTTTGAAAAAGGCATCGTCTATAATGTTAATGGTAGCACCAATGTCGAGTATTATAGCAGCTGCTGTATTGCATATATTAGAATGAAACGATGCTTGTACATCTTTATGCTTCTGCTATTAAGGTTTCTTGATATCAGCACACAGATATTCTTTAATTTCTTTCCCACCATTGCATCTAACCGTGCCATCGTTATTATTAATGTGTTTGAGTTTATGGGTTTGGCCCTCTCCCTATTCAGCGACCAACACTAAAGAGCGAAATGACGTCGCATTTAGTTTGACTGTCTCGACGTGTTCAGTCATCTGTCATCTACAACTTCAGTTACCCAAACATTATGACTCTGTGGTTGCGAATTTGACCTGAGTTTGTCTAATGTTCTGTTTGTTTACCAGTACGTTCTGTACAGTTTATGGGTTTGATATTAGGCTGCCACAGTTCGGATAATTGTTTTGCCAGTGGTTCTTATGTGAAATTCCGATTACTATTGTTATTGATAATAGAATGGTATCTGGGATGATATCGATTGTCATTCCTTACCTGGAAATGACGTTGGATGAATTGTTGTTGAATTGCGGTCGGTAATCATTGTTTTGACTGGCCTACATATCTGAACCATTATTGTGATACTCGCAGTTTCTCTTTCTGTTGTGATTACCACTTAAAGAGTTAGCGGACTGACAGTAATTCCCATTGCCGCTATTAATGTTTTGTTTGTTGTCCTCATCAAATGTAGTGCACCCAAGAAATTTGTAAGATCTGTAGCCAGTTGTAAACTAGAGTCTCCTTTATGCTGTGCGGTAACTTAATCTTCAAAACTCGTAATTGATCACGATGAGATATGAGTTCGTCATCGATGTGGTAGAAGCCGTGAAGGAGTGGTAAGGCGCTGGGATAACATTAATTCAGACGTTCTTTAAAACAAATTTATTAACAAACAATTCTTTCTCAACAGTTATTACAAAAATATATTTCCCTACTCCTTTCAATTTTTTCTGATTTTAAAGGGTAGACATTACAAGGTTTACTGGTACATGATACACCAGTTTTTCTAGTGCCAAAACTAAAAATTTGCTCATTTACTCTACAGGAGCAACGGGAGATTTAACAACAAGTTTAGGTGCAAAACTCTTTCAGACGAACTCCAAACTAAGAGACGAGAACTGTTCGATTACAAAAGATAATTACTTAACTCAAGAACAAATCTACAGATTATAATTCATCCACTGCTACCTCAGTGGGTTTACAGAGCGAGTCTTGCTCACACTTCCTAGCAATACATTACACGCGTCATTAAACTGGCGTGATAATACCTGGAACATAAATCAGTTACCACTGGTTCCACACGTGCATACAAAATAATGTAACACATACAGTTAAACCAAAAAAGTGACCTGTCATAAATCAATGAATCTTGTGGCGGCCCACAAAGGCAGCCTCAATTACAATTTTCTAAGACGAGCAACTAAAACACACAGATGGGTAAGAACTCACTAATAAAGTTACTCAGCAGGAGTTATCCATCACTCGTGTGTAAATGCAACTACGGTGCAGTGACAGTACAGCGACGGCAGTACAGACTTCCAACCGTTGCTTTAACCGCTGGTCTCCTTCGGGCAACACAAGTATTGAGCAACCGAAGACGCATGCAAAAGGGGAGCTCCTTTCCAAATTACAGCTTTTCAAACAGCTATCGACTACAACTAGGCCGCGCTATCACTCCAAGTGCGGCCAAGTCGCTTACCGGCACATACACGGGCTGCTCCCAGCACAGACCCCCGCTTGCCACCTTCCTCGTGCCGCTGCTAACTCAAGACTCCCGGCCCTGCCCGTCACACGTCGCCTCGCAGACCACATACGCACCACAAGCCTCTCTGGGAAAAAGATTCTTCACAGCCAGCGATTCCGCCAGAGAGGCACAAAGACGAAAAAGTATCAAAACTTTACGGAAGGTTTCGACGTGCGGCACAATTCAAATACTGCGTTTTATTTAAATAACGTCAAAAATGTTTTCCGACGGTTTCCTGTTTGTCGTTTAAAGATTATGGGTTATATACTTCTACCTCAATCTTTCCCGCACGCACGTCGACAAGTACTTTGCCAAGAGAGCCATTTGAACCATTTGAACCAAGGTGACGTAATGCTTAGCACATCTGCCTAGTTAGCGGGAGACCTGGATTCAAATCCCGGATTTGGCACAAATTTTCATTCGTTGTTTCTGTCTGTATATTTAATATCATAGATGTTTGAGAATTGGGAAGGTCTCTGCTTCAGTTGATTAAAGCACCTGTGCCCGGGTTTCAGGCAGGATCCCCTGAGGTCCTATTCCAATATAGTTGGAGAGCCTCAGCAATGCTGTTCATGTTTAGAAGGAATAGCAAATGGGCTGAGACGCGTATGGGAATTTGGATTGATGAGAGGGGTGTGCGAGGGTAGTCCATGCAGTTGTGCAAATCCACTGTACCGGGAATGTGTACTGGTTTGGTTAGTACATCTGCCTAGTGCATGGAAGACCCGGTTTCGAATCCCAGCCTTGGTACAAATATTCATTCAGCACTTCAATACATATATATACTCCTGAAAATTGAAATAAGAACACCGTGAATTCATTGTCAGAGGAAGGGGAAACTTTATTGACACATTCCTGGGGTCAGATACATCACATGATCACACTGACAGAACCACAGGCACATAGACACAGGCAACAGAGCATGCACAATGTCGGCACTAGTACAGTGTATATCCACCTTTCGCAGCAATGCAGGCTGCTATTCTCCCATGGAGACGATCGTAGAGATGCTGGATGCAGTCCTGTGGAACGGCTTGACATGCCATTTCCACCTGGCGCCTCAGTTGGACCAGCGTTCGTGCTGGACGTGCAGATCGCGTGACACGACGCTCCATCCAGTCCCAAATATGCTTAATGGGGGACAGATCTGAAGATCTTGCTGGCCAGGGTAGTTGACTTACACCTTCTAGAGCACGTTGGGTGGCACGGGATACATGCGGACGTGCATTGTCCTGTTGGAACAGCAAGTTCCCTTGCCGGTCTAGGAATGGTAGAACGATGGGTTCGATGACGGTTTGGATGTACTGTGCACTATTCAGTGTCCCCTCGACGATCACCAGAGGTGTACGGCCAGTGTAGGAGATCGCTCCCCACACCATGATGCCGGGTGCTGGCCCTGTGTGCCTCGGTCGTATGCAGTCCTGATTGTGGCGCTCACCTGCACGGCGCCAAACACGCATACGACCATCATTGGCACCAAGGCAGAAGCGACTCTCATCGCTGAAGACGACACGTCTCCATTCGTCCCTCCATTCACGCCTGTCGCGACACCACTGGAGGCGGGCTGCACGATGATGGGGCGTGAGCGGAAGACGGCCTAACGGTGTGCGGGACCGTAGCCCAGCTTCATGGAGACGGTTGCGAATGGTCCTCGCCGATACCCCAGGAGCAACAGTGTCCCTAATTTGCTGGGAAGTGGCGGTGCGGTCTCCTACGGCACTGCGTAGGATCCTACGGTCTTGGCGTGCATCCGTGCGTCGCTGCGGTCCGGTCCCAGGTCGACGGGCGCGTGTACCTTCCGCCGACCACTGGCGACAACATCGATGTACTGTGGAGATCTCACGCCCCACGTGTTGAGCAATTCGGCGGTACGTCCACCCGGCCTCCCGCATGCCCACTATACGCCCTCGCTCAAAGTCCGTCAACTGCACATACGGTTCACGTCCACGCTGTCGCGGCATGCTACCAGTGTTAAAGACTGCGATGGAGCTCCGTATGCCACGGCAAACTGGCTGACACTGACGGCGGCGGTGCACAAATGCTGCGCAGCTAGCGCCATTCGACGGCCAACACCGCGGTTCCTGGTGTGTCCGCTGTGCCGTGCGTGTGATCATTGCTTGTACAGCCCTCTCGCAGTGTCCGGAGCAAGTATGGTGGGTCTGACACACCGGTGTCAATGTGTTCTTCTTTGCATTTCCAGGATTGTATGTGTATATATATATATATATATATATATATATATATATATATATATATATACTCCAGGATTATATATATGGAAATGGAAAGAAGAACACATTGACACATTGAGAATAGCAGCCTGCATTGCTGCGAAAGGTGGATATACACTGTACTATTGCTGACATTGTGCATGCTCTGTTGCCTGTGTCTATGTGCCTGTTGTTCTGTCAGTGTGATCATGTGATGTATCTGACCCCAGGAATGTGTCAATAAAGTTTCCCCTTCCTGGGAAAATGAATTCACGGTGTTCTTATTTCAATTTCAAGGAGTATATATATATATATATATATATATATATATATATATATATATATATATATAAGGTGAGTCACCTAACATTACCGATGGATATACTTCGTAAACCACATCAAATACTGACGAATCGATTCCACAGACCAAACATGAGGAGAGGGGCTAGTGTAATTGGTTAATACAAACGATAAAAAAATGCACGGAAGTATGTTTTTTAACACAAACCTACGTTTTTTTAAATGGAACTCCGTTAGTTTTGTTAGCACATCTGAACATATAAACAAATACGTAATCAGTGCCGTTTGTTGCATTGTAAAATGTTAATTACATCCGGAGATATTGTAACCTAAAGTTGATGCTTCAGTACCACTCCTCCGCTGTTCGATCGTGTGTATCGGAGAGCACCGAATTACGTTGGGATCCAAAAGAATCGGTGATGGACCTTGGATACAAAAGAGACTGGAACAGCACATTACGTCCACATTTGGTGTAATGTCGCCGCAGGCTGCCACAATACGTTGTTTAATATCCTCTGGGGTTGTAGGCACATCACGGTACACATTCTCCTTTAACGTACCCCACAGAAAGAAGTCCAGAGGTGTAAGATCAGGAGTACTGGGTGGTCCTATGAAACGCCCGTCGAACATCCTGTCAAGGGTCAGCCTAGTGTTAATTGCGGAATGTGCAGGTGCACCATCATGCTGATACCACATACGTCGACGCGTTTCCAGTGTGACATTTTCGAGCAACGTTGGCAGATCATTCTGTAGAAACGCGATGTATGTTGCAGCTGTTTGGGCCCCTGCAATGAAGTGAGGACCAATGAAGTGGTCACCAATGATTCCGCACCATACATTTACAGTCCACGGTCGCTGTCGCTCTACTTGTCTGAGCCAGCGAGGATTGTCCACGGACCAGTAATGCATGTTCCGTAGAGTCACTGTCCCGTGGTTTGTGAAACTCGCTTCATCGGTAAACAGGTAGAAATGTAACGCATTCTCTGGTAATGCCTATTGACAGAATTGCACTCGACGATTAAAGTCATCACCATGTAATTGCTGATGTGGCGACAGATGAAACGGGTGAAAGCGGTGACGATGCAGTATGCGCATGACACTACTTTGACTCAGTAAAAAAATGGTTCAAATGGCTCTGAGCACTATGGGACTTAACATCTGTGGTCATCAGTCCCCTAGAACGTAGAACTACTTAAACCCAACTAACCTAAGGACATCACACACATCCATGCCCGAGGCATGATTCGAACCTGCGACCGTAGCAGTCGCGCGGTTCCGGACTGGGCGCCTTAACTACTTTGACTCAGTCCACCGGCTCTCGCAATGTCCCGTGTACTCATGTGTGGGCTCATGGCAACAGCAACTAACACACCAACTGCACCCGCTTCTCCTGTGACGGGCCTGTTACGGACCCGTTTGCGTGCTACGACCATACCTGTTGCATACAGTTGGCGGTAGATGTTTTGCAATGTGCGGCACGTTGGACGCTCTCTGTCCGGGTACCTTTCTGCCTACACCCTGCAGGCTTCAGCTGCATTTTGTCTACACTCGCCATAGATGAGTATTATCTCTGCCTTTTCAGAGTTCGAATACACCATGGTCACAGTTCCTACAACACAATACTATCACAGACGTCTGGTAACACGGTGTACTACAGTTGGTCTGCGTGCGGAGACGAATGCAGAATAACAATAGCAACTGCGACAGCTAGACCAAACCATACCAGTGCACTACAGCCACACTCGTAAACACGGTCGTCATCGTAAACATGTCCCTGCAGATGCTGCTCGCCGACCGTGGCCCGTGTTTCTCACAACACGCAACTGAATGTCGGAGGTTTCAAGCGTCAAATTTAGGTTACAATATCTCCGGATGTAATTAACATTTTACAATGCAACAAACGGCACTGATTACGTATTTTTTCATATATTCAGATGTGCTAACAAAACTAACATGGCTCCATTTAAAAAAGAGTAGGTTTGTGTTAAAAACATACTTCCGTGCATTTTTGTATGGTTTGTATTACACAATTACACTAGCCCCGCTCCTACCGTTCGGTCTGTGGAATCGGTTCGTTAGTATTTGATGTGGTTTACGAAATATATCCAACGGTAATTATAGGTAACTCACCCTGTATATATTTCGCCTGTATCATACATCTTGCTCACCAGATGGTAGAGTTTTGTCAGGAATGGCTTTCCCAAGGCTATCAGTAGTTCTAATGAAATGTCTACTCCCGGGGCCTTGTTTCGACTTAAGTCTTTCACTGCTCTATCAACCTCGTCACGCAGTGTCATATCTCCCATTTCATCTTCATCTACATCCTATTCCATTTCCATAATATTGTCCTCAAGAACATCGCTCTTGTATAGACCCTCTATAAACTCCTTCCACTTTTCTGCTTTCCCTTCTTTGCTTGGAACTGGGTTCAAAAAATGTTCTAATGATGTGAAATCTTATGGGACTTAACTGCTAAGGTTATCAGTCCCTGCGCTTACACACTACTTAACCAAAATTATCCTAAGGACAAACACACACCCCCATGCCCGAGGGAGGACTCGAACCTCCGCCGAGAGCAGCCAGAACTGGGTTCCCATCTGAGCTCTTGATATTCTTGCAAGTGGTTCTCTTTTTTCCAAAGGTCTCTTTAATTTTCCTGCAGGTAGTATCTATCTTACCCCTAGTGATATATGCCTCTACATCGTTACATTTGTCCTCTAGCCATCCATGCTTAGTCATTTTGACCTTCCTATCGATCTCATTTTTGAGGCGTTTGTATTCCGTTTTGATTGCTTCTTTTACTGCATTTTTGTATTTTCTCCTTTCATCAATTAAATTCAGTATCTCTTCTGTTACCCAAGGATTTCTATTAGTCCTCGTCTTTTTACCTACTTGATCGTCTGCTGCCTTCACTATTTCATCTCTCAAAGGTACCCATTCTTCTTCTGCTGTATTTCGTTCCCCAATTCTTGTCAATCGTTTCCTAAGGCTCTCCCTGAAACTCTCTACAACTCTGGTTCTGTCAGGTAATCCACGTCCCATATCCTTAAATTCCCACCTTTTTGCAATTTCTTCAGTTTTAATTTACTATGAACAGAAAGTTGTGTATGAAGGTAACAAATGGATAACTGAGTAAAATGAACAATTAGATGATAAAATAAATAACGAGCTAGCCGATGTTATTCAACAAGTTAGTTTACAGGAGATTCTAGGAGCAGCAGAGAACACTGAAACCGTTAAGACAGAATTACAACAGATGAACTGATATTACGCAGTAAGTATCTCTAATTCCTGTTGTAAGTCTTTCATCTTTTTAGTGATCTGTTCCTGCCCCTGCGTAATATCAGTTCATCTGTTGTAATTCTGTCATAACGGTTTCAATGTTCTCTGCTGCTCCTAGAATCTCCTGTAAACTAACTTGTTGAATAACATCGGCTAGCTCGTTATTTATTTTATCATCTAATTGTTCATCTTACTCAGTTATCCATTTCTTAACTTCATACACAACTTTCTCTTCCTCTTCAAGAAACTGCTGTTTGATCTATTCTGTACTCCCAACTGTTAAATTTTGTACCTATTCAGGCAAATTACATGTGGGAGATTTTTAACTGGACTGTCCCATTTGCACATTCTTTGCTTCAGTGCTGAGGTTTACCAATGTATCTGAAATGTTTTATATATTTGTCTGAACTGAATAATTTGTGCCTGAATACGTGTGTTTATATCTGTTCGGACTGTTGCTTCCCGAAGTATTCCAAACTCAGTTTCATACGTTCTTCCTGCCTTCTGTCTAAATGTTCTATACTTGGTTTTATTTGCTGTCTTGTTCTTTTACCTAACCGTTTAATAATCTGTTTGGTCTCTTCTTTTTATTGTTTGGGAGAATTTTCTAAACATGCTTTGGTTTGCTGTGTCCGCTGCTCGCCAAACACCTTTATTTGCTCGGTTTGTTGCTTCGTAGGATGTTAAAATAATTTTTTGTCATGATCGTAAAGTTAACGTGAAAGTTTAGAAGAAGGATGCAACACTACATTAGTTACCAATGTCCAACTTCAGTTGAAGAACAGCAAATGTTTTCGGTTCCCGTGTCCGTAGCTCATTCTCATCTGCTAATTATTTGCTCTGGATATCGGCTGGCGACTCCATTTTTCTATGTCTGCTACCTCTCCCTCATCATGTAATCAATCGCAGTCACTGATAAAATATTATCTTAAATTCTTTACCAAATAATAATAAACATACAAAAATTGAATGTAACAGTCCAACAATCACTGTCTATTAGCCATTCCAGTTTTGTCAGAGACGAACATGAATCTTGTGGTTGCCGTACACACCTACTACGTAAAAAATTTCAGTTTTCAAAAATTCCGTCAAAATTTATTTTTCAAACAGGATCCGCAAACGCTGAAGGGCTGGACTTCATCTCCTTACCTTTGCTGGGTACAGCAACACGTACTCGAAAATTTGTAAATTCTTGGAAAATGTTGCAAAATCTCAGTTTATGTCTCTTATTCCTTGGTCAAAAATACTGTATTCCTCCTTTAAATGCATCCAGCTTCTTCGTCGTTGTAACGAATGGAACAGAAATTATTTCGGACAACAAGTACAGAATTCACTTATACATAAAATTTCGTTGTATCTGCAAATTATTTGCGTCCGTGTTCGAGCGTCACATATAACTTTCCTCTGCCTGACACGTAGCTTGCCTTGGTGAAACGCAAAAATACCTAGAACTGTTTACGAGCAATACTATAGGACAGGAAGTTATATTACTAAAAGTAGTAAAAAAACTGAAACTGTTACTTTCTGGGATCTTTAACCTTCTACACCACTAAAGTGAAAATAATACTGTATTACTTAAATGAAACTTTCTTTTGTAGTGCTTATTCTGATAATTTAATTCTGATTGCATTACCTTCTACTATTCATCTGATTTCAGTTCAATCCAAAATTACTGATTAGAATGGGCTCTGTGTGGTTGCAGTAAGACAGCACTGAAATACGTGAAGAGAGTCATCCAATGTAGCCCATGTAACTATTGAGCTTCGTAAGCTAATAATGAATAAAGCAGTTTTCATTTGCAGATACTGAAATTACAGTTGCCAACAAAGAGGCAAGTACTTCCACACAAGAGTCAGCTAATACAATTACTACGGCCAAAACTATTTACCAGAATGCCTTCAGCTCAAAATCTGACTCAAGGTACTCAAATTTACTTGAATGAAAATAGGATTTCTTTTATGCTGGTATTATTAGGCTCACATGTACAGAACAATTTCATGTGTCAGTTCGAAGCGTTACACAGAGAGAGAGAGAGAAATAGAGAGAGAGAGAGAGAGAGAGAGAGAGAGAGAGAGAGAGAGAGAGAGAGAGAGAGACAGAGAGAGTCTCTTACAGAATCACGAATCATCACTTTTTAACAACAGCCAAAAAGTAATTTCTGTGAAACAAGGAACATTACATAATAGTTTCCTTGAGTCAGCTTATATCTCTTTGGTGAATGAGAATGTTATCTTCGGTTCTTTGCCAATATCTCAAATACATCTCTCACACCTTTTGACATATGTAATTATAAAGAGACTTAAAATACCAACTGGCTTAAAACAATAAGAAGAGCTCCACACTGTGTAAGCTCACAAATCACTTTTATCTTTTTCTCACAATACCAACTAGAGATATATGGTGGTGGCTGTAGAATTGCTGGACAGTTTCCTTCGAACACAGATTCCCTAAATTAACTCATCAAGTTTTCTTATGAATAGGTCCTCCTTTGATCGTAACATTTCTATTTAAATACCGGAGCATCTCTATCGCACTTCCGTACGCTCTGTGCCAACCTGTTGTCATCTCTGAATTTGTTCGATGTTGGCTGCCATACCTGCTTGGTAGAGTCTCAGCTGCAGCAGCAATCTAAAATTCATCACACTGTCGTCTTGTACTCAGAGGCAGTTATTCCCTATAGGGGCTCTTCTGTAACAACACTATTTGTTGAAATTTCATCTCGAACACTAGATGTTGTTTCACAATCACGTATAACAGAAGTTGGAAATAGGATTAGACGTATATCTACTAGAATCGGCTTAGGCTCTGTAAGATACTGTACAATTGTCGCATCTGTACTACTCACATCCACAAAGACAGAAATATTCAAGAAAGCTCCTTCCATAACTACATTACTGGCCATTAAAACTGCTACACCAAGAAGAAATGCAGATGATAGACGGTTATTCATGGGACAAATATACACTCCTGGAAATGGAAAAAAGAACACATTGACACTGGTGTGTCAGACCCACCATACTTGCTCCGGACACTGCGAGAGGGCTGTACAAGCAATGATCACACGCACGGCACAGCGGACACACCAGGAACCGCGGTGTTGGCCGTCGAATGGCGCTAGCTGCGCAGCATTTGTGCACCGCCGCCGTCAGTGTCAGCCAGTTTGCCGTGGCATACGGAGCTCCATCGCAGTCTTTAACACTGGTAGCATGCCGCGACAGCGTGGACGTGAACCGTATGTGCAGTTGACGGACTTTGAGCGAGGGCGTATAGTGGGCATGCGGGAGGCCGGGTGGACGTACCGCCGAATTGCTCAACACGTGGGGCGTGAGGTCTCCACAGTACATCGATGTTGTCGCCAGTGGTCGGCGGAAGGTGCACGTGCCCGTCGACCTGGGACCGGACCGCAGCGACACACGGATGCACGCCAAGACCGTAGGATCCTACGCAGTGCCGTAGGGGACCGCACCGCCACTTCCCAGCAAATTAGGGACACTGTTGCTCCTGGGGTATCGACGAGGACCATTCGCAACCGTCTCCATGAAGCTGGGCTACGGTCCCGCACACCGTTAGGCCGTCTTCCGCTCACGCCCCAACATCGTGCAGCCCGCCTCCAGTGGTGTCGCGACAGGTGTGAATGGAGGGACGAATGGAGACGTGTCGTCTTCAGCGATGAGAGTCGCTTCTGCCTTGGTGCCAATGATGGTCGTATGCGTGTTTGGCGCCGTGGAGGTGAGCACCACAATCAGGACTGCATACGACCGAGGCACACAGGGCCAACACCCGGCATCATGGTGTGGGGAGGGATCTCCTACACTGGCCGTACACCTCTGGTGATCGTCGAGGGGACACTGAATAGTGCACGGTACATCCAAACCGTCATCGAACCCATCGTTCTACCATTCCTAGACCGGCAAGGGAACTTGCTGTTCCAACAGGACAATGCAGGTCCGCATGTATCCCGTGCCACCCAACGTGCTCTAGAAGGTGTAAGTCAACTACCCTGGCCAGCAAGATCTCCGGATCTGTCCCCCATTGAGCATGTTTGGGACTGTATGAAGCGTCGTGTCACGCGGTCTGCACGTCCAGCACGAACGCTGGTCCAACTGAGGCGCCAGGTGGAAATGGCATGGCAAGCCGTTCCACAGGACTACATCCAGCATCTCTACGATCGTCTCCATGGGAGAAAGCAGCCTGCATTGCTGCGAAAGGTGGATATACACTGTACTAGTGCCGACATTGTGCATGCTCTGTTGCCCGTGTCTGTGTGTCTGTGGTTCTGTCAGTGTGATCATGTGATGTATCTGACCCCAGGAATGTGTCAATAAAGTTTCTCCTTCCTGGTACAATGAATTCACAGTGTTCTTATTTCAATTTCCAGGAGTGTATTATACCAGAACTGACATGTGATTACATTTTCACGCAATTTGAGTGCATAGATCCTAAGAAATCAGTACCCAGAACAACCACCTCTGGCCGTAACAACGGCCTTGATACGCTTGGGAATTTTGTCAAACAGAGCTTGGATGGCGTGTACAGGTACAGCAGCCTATGCAGCTTGAACAAGATACCACAGTTCATCAAGAGTAGTGACTGGCGTATTGTGACGAGCCAGTTGCTCTCTCACCATTTATCAGACGTTTTCAATTGGTGAGAGGCATGGAGAATCTGCTGGCCTTGGCAACAGTCGAAAATTTTCTGTATCCAGAAAAGCCCGCACAGAACCTGCAACATGCGGTCGTGCATTATCCTGCTGAAATGTAGGGTTTCGCATGGATCGAATGAAGGGTAGAGCAACGCGTCGTAATACATCTGAAATGTAACGTCAACGGTTCAAAGTGCCGTCAATGCGAACAAGAGGTGACCGAGACGTGTAACCAATGGCACCCCATAGCATCACGCCGGGTGATACGCCAGTATGCCGATGACGAATACACGCTTCCAGTGTGCGTTCACCGCGATGTCGCCAAACACGGATGCGACCATCATGCAAACTGAACCTGGATTCATCTGAAAAAAGGACGTTTTGTCTTTCGTGCACACCCAGGTTCGTCGTTGAGTACACCATCGCAGGCGCTCTTGTCTGTGATACAGCATCAAGGGTAACCACAGCTATGGTCTCCGAGCTGGTGCAAACGTCGTAGAAATGTTCGTGCAGATGGTTGTTGCCTTGCAAACGTTCCCATCTGTTGACTCAGGGATAGAGACGTGGTTGCACGATCGGTTGCAGCCATGCGGATAAGATGCCTGTCATCTCGACTGCTAGTGTTGCGAGGCCGTTGCGTTCCAGCACGGCGTTCCGTATTAACCTCCTGACTCCACCGATTCCATATTCTGCTAACAGACATTGGATCTCGACCAACTCTAGTAGCAATGTCGCGATACGATAAACCGATATCGCTATAGGCTACAATCCGACCTCTACCAAAGTCGGTTCAAATGGGTCTGAGCACTGTGGGACATAACACCTGAGGTCATCAGTCCCCTAGAACTTAGAACTACTTAAACCTGACTAACCTAAGGACATCACACACATCCATGCCCGAGGCAGGATTCGAACCTGCGACCGCAGTGGTCGCGCGGTTCCAAGCTGAAGCTCCTAGAACCACTCGGCTACTCCGGCCGCCATCAAAGTTGGAAACGTGATGGTACTCATTCCTGCTCCTTACGGGAGACATCACAACAACGTTACACCAGGCAACGCCGGTTAAGTGCTGTTTGTGTATGAGAAATCGGTTGGAAACTTTCCTCATGTCAGCACGTTGTATGTGTCGCCACCGGCGCCAACCTTGTGTGAATGCTCTGAAAAGCTAAGCATTTGCTTATCACAGCATCTTCTTCCTGTCGGTTAAATTTCGCGTCTGTAGCACGTCATCTTCGTGGTGTAGAAATTTTAATTGCCAGTAGTGTGAATAAGCTGCTCATTAAACTCGATTTTATAACTTCTGCAGCCTATCTATAATGGACAAAAAACAGCTCGCCCGCTAGGTTTTAGCAGCATTGATAAATGTGGTCTTGTCCTGTCAGTATCTTTATCGAGCGTATGCTACGGAGGAAACTGCCTGGTGTAAAGACCCGCCTCAGCCAAAAATACACCGAGCCGTCAGAAACGACTGCATAACTTCCTTGACCTTTTGAAGTATCTGTGGATCGCAGCCCACATCACTGACAGACCCAACACTGTTGAATGTCAGTTGCACGCGCGAGCCCGCAGCTATGCGGAGTAAACGGACCACGTTGGAGCCAGCCCCCCCCCCCCCCCCCCCCCCCGCCTCTCCTAGCTCCCCGTCGATTGTTTCTCAGTGGCACCGCGTGCATGAGACATGTGGCCGTGTTATCAAACCGCAGACCGTTGCAAGCGGGCGCATGTGGACGTCATTGTCATTGCCCCCATGGTTCCACCATTAGATCATCAATCAGACTGCGCAGCCTGGTTACTGTTGCGAAGAGAAATGTGCTTGTCTTATGCCCGCTTTACACAGGCGACTTTCTGGTCAAAATTGACTACATGAAGCGCGCGAGCGTTTCGCGCCTGAGTGTAAATCATAGCCAACCACGTCGCAGAGGTGTCTGTGAAGTCAATGGTCTACGGACTGTGTAGAGTGTGGGGCCCTAAACTTTCATGTATGCATGCGCACAAAAAGGGACTGTGGCGACATCTGCTGGCGTCGTAAGTAAACCTTTGCATTCTCAGTCCTTATCGTGATGTTTGCTTTGTTTTCTTGACACAATAAAAAGATTGCACAACATTTTGGTCTTCTTGCTGTTATCGTTCTTCCACAAGAGAGGCGAAATACCTGAAAACAAAAATGTATCTACGTTATATAAGAAAAATGTCTACACTACGCATAAATAAGAACGTAGTCAGATAAACGTCTTTTAATGAAGATTGTAAGTCAAAATTAGTTGTCGAAAAAATTATGTTCTGTTTTATTTGGCACTTAGCTAGAAAACAATATACAAAAAACTAAAAAAAAGACGAAGTTACTGCGGCTTATACATAGTCTGACGTGTTTTCAGGTATATACTCGTATTTACTCGAGCAAATAAATGAGTAAATTTTGAAATGTTTGTACTACACGTTTTCTCTTCTTTAAGGTCTCAGGGGTGTAGGGAATTTAGCACACGACTTTCAGAAGAGAATCCAGGGTGAATTTTGCTTTGGTCGTTAGTAAACTCTAGTATCACTGCTTTCTTCAAAATTTTGTTACTATCTTTATATTTTTTTCCAAAAAGGGTAGTCCCTCATAACCTCAGTTCATCATTCACCTGCCAAACTGCACAGCAGACAGTTCCCGCAACACATACTATTTTAGTGCTGACGTGCAAACGAAAATGATCAATCTAGACACACGAGGCACAGTACACGAATAAAACTCAAAGGGCATTACAGTAGACATACTTGTCTCTAATAGTCAAATGAGGCTACAAATTCGTTCGTGTAAAAGGGGTTTGCGATAGTCAGGACTATCTAGAAGCAGAACTGGGACTGGCGCATTTTGTCCCGCGGTATATGAGTGCAAATACCTGATTGAAGCGTTGGTGCTTAGAGCAGGCAACTATGATGATTACGTGTTATATTTGGATAACATAACATACTTAGTAAATGGAAATAACATAACCTATTTACTAAATGGACAGGTAAGGTTGACACTGCAAAACTAAAGACATTTTTGGCGAATTGAGGAGCAACTAAGTGAACACCAAGTACCAAGATGCAAACAAATCCTAAGCCAAGTAGATAAGTTTGGAAGGTAAAAGGAATGATTACAAAGGCTATATAAAAAAAGAAGATTGTGGAAATGGAGCAGGAGGTGCCTGATGACGAGATAAGGGAGCAATAAATGATGAGATAGAGGTGCAATACTGCGAGAAGAATTTGACAGAATACTGAAAGAGCTAAGTCTAAATGCCGAGTAGACGATATTTCTTGGCAATTATTAAGATTCTCGGAAAGAAAACCACAACAAAATTGTCCCACTTGGTGAGGAAACGTATAGGAAAATCAAAATAATTAAGATTTAATTGCCGGCCGCGGTGGTCTCGCGGTTCTAGGCGCTCAGTCGGGAACCGCGCGACTGCTACGGTCGCAGGTTCGAATCCTGCCTCGGGCATGGATGTGTGTGATGTCCTTAGGTTAGTTAGGTTTAATTAGTTCTAAGTTCTAGGCGACTGATAACCACAGATGTTAAGTCGCATAGTGCTCAGAGCCATTTGAACCATTTTTTTAAGATTTAATTAAGATTGAATTAAGAATGCAATAACGTCCAACACCAAAGGAGACAGTTGCTAGCAGGAGTCTTACCGAAGTACCGTTTTAATATATCGCGGCTGTAAAGTAATAACATGATTTCAAGACCTCGTCTAAAAAAATTGTTAAGGGACAGTTGGGGAGAAATAGAGATACTGTGCGTAAAACAAGTTAAGTGATGTGCTTTATTCGTATTAGTTGGTACTTCCGCGATAAACTGTGAGACAGCAGTTCTGTCTCTAATTTCAGGTTCTCGCTAACGGAAACTTTGTCAGGCTGTGTGCAAGTAAACAGTGGTGAGTGCCAAACACACAGCTACCGGTAATACTAACTATTGCGGTGTTCGTGCAATGAAATTGAGATTGAAGTGGATAACTACAACTCAGACAAACATCCTGACTGTATTACTGAACACAAATGCTCTCCAAAAGTTGTTACTAATCACATAAATGTTAATATTTGAAGTGAACAATGTTAAGTTCTCTCCCATAACATAGTTTACCTGTATTTACTGACAGGGTAATGGTGGAAAATATTACGAGGCACCATTAACAAAATTTCTTACATACTGAAGTAAGGCCCTTGCTAAAAATAATTTTATATTGCACAGACTCATAGATTCATTTTTGACGTAATTATCCTTTATTGTTGCGGTGACCTATATAAATAAAAATGTTAACGTTCGAACAAAAGCGTGTATCTCTGTTTATATTAATGTTCATTCTGAAAATATAGAGAGTGGTCCATTGATAGTGATCGGGCCAAATATCTCACGGAATAAGCATCAAACGAAACAACTCCAAAGAACGAAACTCGTCTAGCTTGAATGGGGGAAATCAGATGGAACTATGGTTGGCCCGCTATATGGCGAGATTATAGGTAAAACGGATATCAACTGCGTTTTATTAAATAGGAACCCTCATTTTTTATTTCATATTCGTGTAGTACGTAAAGAAATATGAATGTTTTAGTTGGACCACCTTATTTGCTTAGTGATAGATGGCGCTATAATAGCCACTAACGTGTAAGTACGTCGTATCACGTAACATTCCGCCATTGCGGACGGTATTTGCTTCGTGGTACTTTGCCCGTGTAAAATGGAATGTTTAGCGATTGCAGAAAAGGTCGATATCGTGTTGATGTACGGCTATTGTGATCAAAATGCCCAACGGACGTGTGCTAAGTATGCTGCTCGGTATCCTGGACGACATCATCCAAGTGTCCGAACCGTTCGACGGATAGTTATGTTATTTAAGGAAACAGGTAGTGTTTAACCAATTGTGAAACGTCAACCACGACCTGCAACAAATGATGATGCCCAAGCAGCTGTTTTAGCTGCTGTCGCGGCTGATCCGCACATCAGTAGCAGGAAAAATTACGCGAGAATCGGGAATCTCAAAAACGTCGGTGTTGAGAATGCTACATCAACATCGATTGCACCCGTACCATATTTCTATGCACCAGAAATTGTATGGCGACGACTTTGAACGTCGTGGTCAGTTCTTCCACTGGGCGCAAGAGAAATTACGGGACGATGACAGATTTTTTGCACGCGTTGTATTTAGCGACGAAACGTCATTCACCAACATCGGTAACGAAAGCCGGCATAATATGCACGGAAAATCCACGATGGCTGCGAAAAGTGGAACATCAGTGGCCTTGGCGGGTTAATGTATGGTGCGGCATTATGGGAAGAAGGATAATTGGACCCCATTTTATAGATGGCAGTCTAAATGGTGCAATGTATGCTGATTTCCTACGTAATGTTGTACCGATGTTACTACAAGATGTTTCACTGCATGACAGAATGGCGATGTACTTCCAAAACGATGGGTGTCCGACACATAGATCGTGTGTGGTTGTAGCGGTATTGAATAACATATTTCATGACAGGTGGATTGGTTGTCGAAAAACAATACCATGGCCCGCACCTTCACCGGATCTGACGTCCCCGAATTTCTTTCTGTGGGGAAAGTTGAAGGATATTTACTCTCGTGATCCACCGACAACGCCTGACAACATGCGTCAGCGCATTGTCAATGCATGTGCGAACATTACGGAAGGCGATCTACTCGCTGTTGAGAGGAATGTCGTTACACGTACTGCCAAATTCATTGAGGTTGACGGACATAATTTTGAGCATTTATGTATCACATTAGAACAACCGAAATAAAATCTTCAAACGTACTTACGTTCTGTATTTTAATTTAAAAAACCTACCTGTTACTAACCATTCGTCTAAAATTGTGAGCCACATGTTTGTGATTATTACAGCGCCATCTATCAAAAGCGAAATATGTGGTCTAACTAAAACATTCTTAAAACATTGATATTTCTTTACGTACTACACGAATATTTAATTAAAAATGGGGGTTCCTATTTTTAAAAACGAAATTGATATCCCTTTGACATATGGCAGCGCCATCTAGCGGGCCAACCATAGAGCCATCTGGTTTCCCCCTTCAAGCTAGACAAGTTTCGTTCTTTGTAGTTTTTTTCGTTTGATGCTTATTTCGTGAGATATTTGGCCCGGTCACGATCAATGGACCACCCTGTATAACCGACAAACTGCAGGGACGGATTAATGATTGGAAAAGGAGGAAAACAGGTCCTACGAACACGTGCCGGAAATGCATCTTTGTCACGGTAGATGGTGCTGACAGATTAAAGTTCCTCTGACTATGTGCCACATATTCCTTTATGTTGCTTGCTGTGTGACTGACGCAGCATACTGTAAGCAGCAGAATGGTCCGGTATTCATGTCGGGAACAAGTCGAGATGGTGTTTGTTACGGCCAAGCAGATGGAAACGGTCGAGAAGAAAGAAGTACACGCACAGACACCAACCCCATCACACAACATTTTAAGCCCTTTTACGGCGTTTGTGTGTTCACGGGTCCTGTCAGTCAGATGAGCGTGCAGGAGGTTGCGTACTGTGCGTATAAAAGATTCGGAAGACCCGTTTCTACAGGATATAGAGATGAGCCGTCAAGCTCCAGCCAAGTGGCCCGCCAAAATGGTGTAAGCCGAAGTATGATTATGTGTACTTGTACCCTGCAAGACAGCCGCTACTGTCCCTATCTTCTGAAACAAGTGGAAAGGTTATCAGCTGCGTATTTCCCTCTACATGACGGATTTTGCGGATGGTTTTTACAACAGATCATCACAACCTTTGCCAGAACTAATATCACCAATCTGAATAATCGTCATCTGTAGGCTACAGACACGGCACGTGATCGGAGGCACTTTGGTTTGTCAGAGATCATAGCGCGCGCGCGCGCTCGCGCGCGTGTGTGTGTGTGTGTGTGTGTGTGTGTGTGTGTGTGTGTGGAGCACAGTTTCATAGGTTATTTTCATTGGTGCTGAGCGTGCACGCTGTGTGTTTTAATTTCATGAAACCAAATCTGTAACAATTGTTCGGCGTAAATTTCACACAGTATACGCTAAATAACCTGCAAGCAGGTCTACAATTTGCTCATGGCACAATAACTTTGTCACTTGGCTGCCACCGCGTTGATGATTATGTTGAGCAAGTTACGGAGAACTTTGCCCGCAATCCACAAAAATCAACGCGATTTGCGACTCGCAAAACTGGCATTCCATTGACGACTACTGCGTAGATGTTCCCACTTGAAACCATACACACAGCATATTAGTCATGCAGATAAGGTTGCTCGTGGGGAATTCTGTGCGGAAATGTTGCATCGGATAGAGGATGACTAGACGTTCCTAAACACAATAATCTTCAGCGATGAGTCAGCATTTCATATCAGTGACGTGGTAAACACCCACAACTGCAGTATTTGAAGCAGCAAAAATCTTCATGCAACTCTGTGATACGTCTGTGACATCCCCAGAGTTAATGAGTTTTATTCCAACAGCAAATTGAAAGTGTATGATCCCTCCTTATTTATGGAGAAAACTGTCGCTGGTGTTGTGTGTCTAGATATGTTTGAAAGCTTTGTAATTCCACAGATCGATGAAGATGACGGAGATGGGATGGTTTGGTACTAGAAAGACGGTGAACCACCTCATTTCCTTACGAAAGTTTCATGTGTGTTCGATAATCGCTTCCCATGTCGGTGAACTGGCCTTTGAAGGGGCAATCGTATAGCCAACTCGCTCCCCATACTTTACACCACTGGATTTCTTCCCATGTGGTTTTGGTAAAGACCGTGTGTATGTTTCTCCGCTTCCAAACAATTTAGCCGATCTGCAAAATGGAATCTACACTGCACAAGTTACACCCGATTCGCGAATGTCGGAAGAAAGTGATTACCGTTGGTATGTTTGCAGCATCATAAGTAGTAGTGTCCGCAGCTCTTGGTGTAGTGTATCCGACGAGGGTGCCCCTTGTCGGGTATATTATTTAAGGGATCTCTTGAACCAGCTTTACATGGTCTACGGCACCGATTAACAGGCATTTGCATGCAGGATGTGACCTTCCCTTGTGGTGCATTCGCTGATGATATGGTATTCCTGGCCAGATCAGAGGAGGAAATGCATATGGCGCTTTAGTGGCTACGCCAGTACGGGGTGGTCGCTGGGAGTGTTATCAACATGAAGAAGACAAAATACATGGATGTCGGAGGGGGGCTTTCCCACTCAACGGTGGTGCCCTTTGACAAGGTGCCCGTTCTCTAATGTTTAGAAGTGCAGTTCTATAGCAATGTTTTCCGCAGGGTGGCGGTTACGTACCGCCGGCTCCTACACCAAACACTTGCTCTGTTGCAGGACAACAAATTGCGTCGCATGGACATACTCCTCAGAACACGTTATGCCAACACCTATCTTGTCTCCAAACTGAACTACACTCCTGGAAATTGAAATACGAACACCGTGAATTCATTGTCCCAGGAAGAGGAAACTTTATTGACACATTCCTGGGGTCAGATACATCACATGATCACACTGACAGAACCACAGGCACAGAGCATGCACAATGTCGGCACTAGTACAGTGTATATCCACCTTTCGCAGCAATGCAGGCTGCTATTCTCCCATAGAGACGATCGTAGAGATGCTGGATGTAGTCCTGTGGAACGGCTTGCCATGCCATTTCCACCTGGCGTCTCAGTTGGACCAGCGTTCGTGCTGGACGTGCAGACCGCGTGACACGACGCTTCATCCAGTCCCAAACATGCTCAATGGGGGACAGATCCGGAGATCTTGCTGGCCAGGGTAGTTGACTTACACCTTCTAGAGCACGTTGGGTGGCACGGGATACATGCGGACGTGCATTGTCCTGTTGGAACAGCAAGTTCCCTTGCCGGTCTAGGAATGGTAGAACAATGGGTTCGATGACGGTTTGGATGTACCGTGCACTATTCAGTGTCCCCTCGACGATCACCAGAGGTGTACGGCCAGTGTAGGAGATCGCTCCCCACACCATGATGCCGGGTGTTGGCCCTGTGTGCCTCGGTCGTATACAGTCCTGATTGTGGCGCTCACCTGCACGGCCCCAAACACGCATACGACCATCATTGGCACCAAGGCAGAAGCGACTCTCATCGCTGAAGACGACACGTCTCCATTCGTCCCTCCATTCACGCCTGTCGCGACACCACTGGAGGCGGGCTGCACAATGTTGGGGCGTGAGAGGAAGACGGCCTAACGGTGTGCGGGACCGTAGCCCAGCTTCATGGAGACGGTTGCGAATGGTCCTCGCCGATACCCCAGGAGCAACAGTGTCCCTAATTTGCTGGGAAGTGGCGGTGCGGTCCCCTACGGCACTGCGTAAGATCCTACGGTCCTGGCGTGCATCCGTGCGTCGCTGCGGTCCGGTCCCAGGTCGACGGACACGTGCACCTTCCGCCGACCACTGGCGACAACATCGATGTACTGTGGAGACCTCACGCCCCACGTGTTGAGCAATTCGGCAGTACGTCCACCCGGCCTCCCGCATGCCCACTATACGCCCTCGCTCAAAGTCCGTCAACTGCACATACGGTTCACGTCCACGCTGTCGCGGCATGCTACCAGTGTTAAAGACTGCGATGGAGCTCCGTATGCCACGGCAAACTGGCTGACACTGACGGCGGCGGTGCACAAATGCTGCGCAGCTAGCGCCATTCGACGGCCAACACCGCGGTTCCTGGTGTGTCCGCTGTGCCGTGCGTGTGATCATTGCTTGTACAGCCCTCTCGCAGTGTCCGGAGCAAGTATGGTGGGTCTGACACACCGGTGTCAATGTGTTCTTTTTTCCATTTCCAGGAGTGTATTTTGCGCATGTCCTTCCCTTCACCGTTACGATGGGAGACATATTTCAAGCAGCATATGGATATTTAGTGAGCGCCGGCCTTGTTTTTAAAGTCGGTAAGCCCACATCACACTGCCGCAGTGGGCGGGCGGTATCGGTTTGATTCGTGTCTCTAACCGTGCGCGATTGCTTTATCTCAACAGTATGCGTCGCACATGGACCTCTGCCCGCCCCAGTCTGACGGGCACCCTGATAGCTGAAGTGGCACCACACTCCCTGCATCCTCCGGCTTCTGTAGGACACATTTCACCGGCACTCGCCCACATCACAGAGTTCTTGATTGACCTCAGCTACTTTCGGTGAAACCTTCCGACGATACGGATGCCCAGCACGGAAGACTATTATCACCTCTATCAACAGCAGCAACCTATCAATACGGTCGCACACAGTCATCTTGATGTTGCCTGGGACACGGTGTGGCGAGCGGTACACGCGCCTTTTCTACCTACGACGGTGCGTTCACTGTGATACGTGGTTGTGAATGGGAAGTTCGCTACTCGTCAGAGGCTACATTCCATTCATCTGACAGACGACCCCTTGTGTCCGACATGCTCAGTCGTCGACGCGGATGCACACCGTCTGACTTGTGCCGTGACCAGCGAGTGCTGGCAGCTGACGCAGCGCGACTCTGTCTACCCTGATGATATATTGCGCTCCGACGGCGTATACTTTCCAGCGACCATGACGAACGATGTTAACTGGCTAAAAGGCTTGGCCCTTTACTGCATATTTTGCGATGCTCACAAAGCACACTCGACTTTTCGTCCCTACTGCTGACGACACATGCAGCTTTCAGCCTCCACCCGAAGTACAGAACCAGTTTCGCAAATTATTTGGGTTCATCATTTGCGGATCCTCCTGCTCACTGGGCCGTTCCGGGTATGAGACGCTGAAAATGAAGAAGAATCCTGGAGCATATTGATCCTCTACGGACGGAATAGGAGGGAACCGCTCGCAACAGACGAGAAGGAGAAGACGACTCGGAAGCTCGGCTTCGGCAAATGTAGGATCTTTTCTTAACAGGGGTAGGACGTCAAACGGGTCGACTTATAGCAGGAAAGGCACCACAGGAGATTTTAATTTCCACTGTCTATACTTTTACAAATAAATTCACAAAAATTTATCAGCATGACCAGGAAGGATTCAGGATTCACACTGACTGCAGTGGACGTTGAAAGACATAAAAAAAATCAATTAGTTTTATATGTGAAATTCGATCATTTTTTTCATTAGCATTGGCTGCATTAATTGCTTTAGGTGTACTTTTCTTCATAAGTAACAGAGATTCTTCAATAAATTTTCCACAGAATACAAATCATACTTAAAGGAGTATGAAACTCTGGAATTTATTTAATTTATGAAAAAATGACTGAGTTATTACATTTTAAACTTCATGTTTAGAAAAAACTCAAATTTCATAGTTAATTATAGAGAAAGCTTTTGACAATGTTGACTGGAATACTCTCTTTCAAATTCTAAAGGTGGCAGGGGTAAAATACAGGGAGCGAAAGGCTATTTACAATTTGTACAGAAACGTACAGAAACCAGATGGCAGTTATAAGAGTCGAGGGACATGAAAGGGAAGCAGTGGTCGGGAAGGGAGTAAGACAGGGTTGTAGCCTCTCCCCGAAGTTATTCAGTCTGTATATTGAGCAAGCAGTAAAGGAAACAAAAGAAAATTCAGAGTAGGTATTAAAATCCACGGAGAAGAAATAAAAACTTTGAGGTTCGCCGATGACATTGTAATTCTGTCAGAGACAGCAAAGGACTTGGAAGAGCAGTTGAATGGAACGGACAGTGTCTTGAAAGGAGGATATAAGATGAACTTCAACAAAAGCAAAACGAGGATAATGGAATGTAGTTGAATTAAGTCGGGTGATGCTGAGGGAATTAGATTAGGAAATGAGACACGTAGAGTAGTAAAGGAGTTTTGCTATTTGGGGAGCAAAATAACTGATGATGGTCGAAGTAGAGAGGATATAAAATGTAGACTGGCAATGGCAAGGAAAGCGTTTCTGAAGAAGAGAAATTTGTTAACATCGAGTATAGATTTAAGTGACAGGAAGTCATTTCTGAAAGTATTTGTATGGAGTGTAGCCATGGATGGAAGTGAAACATGGACGATAAATAGTTTGGACAAGAACAGAATAGAAGCTTTCGAAATGTGGTGCTACAGAAGAATGCTGAAGATTAGATGGGTAAATCACATAACTAATGAGGAAGTATTGAATAGGATTGGGGAGAAGAGACGTTTGTGGCACAACTTGACCAGAAGAAGGTATCGGTTGGTAGGACATGTTCTGAGGCATCAAGGGATCACCAATTTGGTATTGGAGGGCAGCGTGGAGGGTAAAAATCGTAGAGGGAGACCATGAGACGAATACACTAAGCAGATTCAGAAGGATGTAGGCTGCAGTAGGTACTGGGAGATGAAGAAGCTTTCACAGGATACAGTAGCATGGAGAGCTGCATCAAATCAGTGTCAAGGCTGAAGACCACAACAACAACAACAACATATCCCAATTTCTACCACAGTTTTAATCGATTTGGAAAATTCTAGAGTTTTGCATTATGGAGTTTGTGTTTAATAAGCACACCTAATTTGATAGTAATAGGATGTTTATTTTGGATGCTACATGTACCTAAGTACAGAAAATTCTGTTTTGTGGAAAATGGCCATTAAAGTTTCTGCTTGTATCTGGCATAGTTTTAGAACGGTCCAGCACCATAAGCAGGTTCTTTTTCGTTTTCAATATCAGTTTCCTTCCTCTTCGCATTCCTATGATGCACTCTTCTTGATTTTATGACCTTCAAAAATGATTTATCTTCTTTCACTACACGCTCTCTGTCTATTGCATACAAAGTTTTGAAAGAGTTCACTCCGGCCTTAGTTCCCATTTTCTCTAATACACTCCTGGAAATGGAAAAAAGAACACATTTACACCGGTGTGTCAGACCCACCATACTGGCTCCGGACACTGCGAGAGGGCTATACAAGCAATGATCACATGCACGGCACAGCGGACACACCAGGAACCGCGTGTTGGCCGTCGAATGGCGCTAGCTGCGCAGCATTTGTGCACCGCCGCCGTCAGTGTCAGCCAGTTTGCCGTGGCATACGGAGCTCCATCGCAGACTTTAACACTGGTAGCATGCCGCGACAGCGTGGACGTGAACCGTATGTGCAGTTGACGGACTTTGAGCGAAGGCGTATAGTGGGCATGCGGGAGGCCGGGTGGACGTACCGCCGAATTGCTCAACACGTGGGGCGTGAGGTCTCCACAGTACATCGATGTTGTCGCCAGTGGTCGGCGGAAGGTGCACGCGCCCGTCGACCTGGGACCGGACCGCAGCGACGCACGGATGCACGCCAAGACCGTAGGATCCTACGCAGTGCCGTAGGGGACCGCACCGCCACTTCCCAGCAAATTAGGGACACTGTTGCTCCTGGGGTATCGGCGAGGACCATTCGCAACCGTCTCCATGAAGCTGGGCTACGGTCCCGCACACCGTTAGGCCGTCTTCCGCCTCCAGTGGTGTCGCGACAGGCGTGAATGGAGGGACGAATGGAGACGTGTCGTCTTCAGCGATGAGAGTCGCTTCTGCCTTGGTGCCAATGATGGTCGTATGCGTGTTTGGCGCCGTGCAGGTGAGCGCCACAATCAGGACTGCATACGACCGAGGCACACAGGGCCAGCACCCGGCATCATGGTGTGGGGAGCGATCTCCTACACTGGCCGTACACCTCTGGTGATCGTCGAGGGGACACTGAATAGTGCACAGTACATCCAAACCGTCATCGAACCCATCGTTCTACCATTCCTAGACCGGCAAGGGAACTTGCTGTTCCAACAGGACAATGCAGGTCCGCATGTATCCCGTGCCACCCAACGTGCTCTAGAAGGTGTAAGTCAACTACCCTGGCCAGCAAGATCTTCAGATCTGTCCCCCATTGAGCATATTTGGGACTGGATGGAGCGTCGTGTCACGCGATCTGCACGTCCAGCACGAACGCTGGTCCAACTGAGGCGCCAGGTGGAAATGGCATGTCAAGCCGTTCCACAGGACTGCATCCAGCATCTCTACGATCGTCTCCATGGGAGAATAGCAGCCTGCATTGCTGCGAAAGGTGGATATACACTGTACTAGTGCCGACATTGTGCATGCTCTGTTGCCTGTGTCTATGTGCCTGTGGTTCTGTCAGTGTGATCATGTGATGTATCTGACCCCAGGAATGTGTCAATAAAGTTTCCCCTTCCTCTGACAATGAATTCACGGTGTTCTTATTTCAATTTCCAGGAGTGTACATATTTCCTGCTTTGCACACCGTCATTAAAACACAAAACTGCATCATAAACACCAATAGCAAGTGTATTTCTTCCCACAAAAACGGTTTTTGGCAATCTTTCCCATACACATTTGTTAAAACTTTCATTTGGGTTTTAGGTACCACCATGAAGGCATTTATTCAGTAAGTTTTCATTTACAAGGTCCCTGAATAGAGGTTTGATGGCTTTCATTACAGCAGTTGGTAGAGAATTCTTATGATAATATTCTTCACCACCAGCAATTAACCTTTGGTACCTACACCATGATTCACTTCCTTTTGGGCATACGTTGTGGCTAGGGTTATTGTCTGTAGACATTTTGTGGAAGTATAAGGCCCAAAGTGCTTGCTTCATATTTTTCAAGTCCTCTGTGTTCCCTCTTATTGCCAAACCATAATATGCCTGTAGTTTGTCAATTTCTGCATCCGTCTTTCGCCCTCTCCCTTTTATTCTCTTCCCATCAGATAATTTTTTCCTGACAAATCTTGTCTCAGCCTTCTAAGTCTAGTGCCAAGTCTTTTCTGTACATGTCCCACACATTCTAACTTCTGCACAATAGTCTCAGCTCCATATGGTGTACACTTTTCAACCTCAAGGAAAGCGTTACTGTCACTATCACCAAGGTACTTCACATAACGCAGGCCCAGGAGGCAACAGATCTGATAAACAAGCTTACAACTCCCTGCACTTCCACACCTCCTCTTGAGCCTTTATAGTTCATATTACATAGATGGTCTGCAATCCCTTTCACACAACTATGACAAAATTTACTCAGTACTTCAACATCTAGTACCTTACCAGTGTCAACAGATGTTGCTGCTACAAAACCATTCAATGAAGTGTGCCCTCTTTTTTGCCAGGTACCATCAAAAGCAGCCTCTATGCCCTGTCACCATCTTTTTGACAATAGATTCTTCTGAACCACTTTTCATTAAAGATTCTGCAACTTCTCTTACAGCCTCAATCAGTAAGCCATAATACCTCTCAAACTTTGCTGGAAGAGGAGGAAGATTCATCACTGCACAAAGTGTTCTTGCCGCCTTCTGTCCCCTACCGATACAGCGCATGCCATATGCTACCCTCAAATTCATATCATAACCTTTGCGATTTTAGATGTCATGCAAGACGCACCAACATTGCATTTGCTGCATATTACAGATAATTTCGTAGCAAGGCCTTTCACGGCACTGTTATCTTCCACCAAAGAAACACACTGAACACCAAAGCATTGCTTGCACATAACATTGTCCGATATTAGTTGTGACAGTATGTTAACGTCAACGAAAATATTACATGAACCTTCGAATTCACAGCCTCCATTTTTATTAGCAACAATAACAAGTTTCCTTGGTGGTGAATTGTTTACTGGCTCTGAGAGGTTGCAGTCTTGAGCCACTGGTGTAACATTTGTTGTAACACCCTTTACTTTGTATCTGTTGCCGTGGTGACGTGGTTTACGGTTGAAGCTACGAATTCTAGGCATCCTGTGCGATAATATGCCACAAACGAACACAAAACAACAAGGCAAAATGAAAATAGTGTCGAAGATCACAGCACCACACTCCACCCCTTTCAAAACATAGAACAAACAAAACCAGCGATCAACACAATACATGTCGATAGTAGCAGAGAAAGTATCGATAGTCCTTTGTCTCACGTATGACTTCTCTTTGGCACAAATATTACATTCGAATTCTACAGAGCGAAACACTTCGGTATGACAGAAGAATGCTGTGCAGAGGGGCGTGGCGCTGCACCTTCATACACTTAAGACTAAATTACGTACCTTATAACTCCTCAAATATATATGTTTTATACATCAAATTATTCAGGAAGGTGTGCGCTACAAAATAAGCGTATTTTTGAAAAATAGATTTTTTTGAAATTTTTGACGTCCTACAAAAATAAATCCATTAATACAATAAAAAAACAGAAAATTAAAAAATTATAAAATGAAACAAATAAATAAACCAACATAGACAAACCCACTACATCCTCTCCCTGATCCTTCGATCCAAGAACACGTTGCTTGGGCTTGGCAGCGGAATGGCCTGGCCTCGGGTGTCGAACCCTGCCCTATCCGTCGTCCTGCCCCTGCTGCATCGGTTCCTTAAAAAAAAAAAGTGACCAGCGTTGGGGATTTTTCCGCCCGGGGCGAAGGTGTTTGTGTGGTCTATTCCTTACCGTGGCTAATTTGGATTGTGTAAAAATTGGGGTGTGATGAAATTGGGACTTTCTACGGGGAACATTACAAGAATGTAAATGTTTATTTGTTCAAAAACGCAGCACCACACTCCACGCCTTTCAAAACATAGAACAAACGAAACCAGCGATCAACACAATACATGTCGATAGTATCAGAGAAAGTATCGATAGTCCTTTGCCTCACGTATGATTTATCTTTGGCACAAATGTTACATTCGAATTCTACAGAGCGAAACACTTAGGTATGACAGAAGAATGCTGTGCAGAGGGGCGTGGCGCTGCACCTTCATACACTTAAGACCAAATTACGTACCTTATAACTCCTCAAATATATATGTTTTATACATCAAATTATTCAGGAAGGTGTGCGCTACAAAATAAGCGTATTTTTGAAAAATAGATTTTTTTGAAATTTTTGACGTCCTACAAAAATAAATCCATTAATACAATAAAAAAACAGAAAATTAAAAAATTATAAAATGAAACAAATAAATAAACCAACATAGACAAACCCACTACATCCTCTCCCTGATCCTTCGATCCAAGAACACGTTGCTTGGGCTTGGCAGCGGAATGGCCTGGCCTCGGGTGTCGAACCCTGCCCTATCCGTCGTCCTGCCCCTGCTGCATCGGTTCCTTAAAAAAAAAAAGTGACCAGCGTTGGGGATTTTTCCGCCCGGGGCGAAGGTGTTTGTGTGGTCTATTCCTTACCGTGGCTAATTTGGATTGTGTAAAAATTGGGCTGTGATGAAATTGGGACTTTCTACGGGGAACACTACAAGAATGTAAATGTTTATTTCTTCAAAAACGTTATTCTACGAAAGTTCTTGACAGATTCTTTGAAATTATGACCTAACGTTGAATTCTAATAAGGACATCTTTTTCGGTGCCTAATTTTTAATATATGTGTGGGAGGACACAGAAAAACGGGAAGGATGAGCCGGACAGGCAGAGGGGATAGGGGAAGAGAAGAGACAGGAAAGGAAAAGATGGACTGAGAAAGGAGGGAGGAGGTGATAGACTGCGAGAGGGGCAGAGAGGGGGGTGACAGGAGGAGATGGAGAGAGAGAGAGAGAGGGCAGGAGAAGATGGACAGAGAGTGGAGGAAGCAGAAGGAAATGGACAAAGAGAGGGGCAGATGGAGATACATATAAGGAGAGGAGGAGATTAGAACGTACGTCCAACTCACATACATATTAGGAACGTCACATTTCTCTTTTATTTTCCATTTAGGTAGACTGAGCCACAGGAAAGCGTGGCCGGGCACAGTTAGTTCTTAATCAAAATCTTAGTGTCAAAAACTGAAACAATTCGGACATTATAAATTTGTATTTTTGAGAGGTCTAAAAGCAACGTTTTGTTAATTAGCGCAGAAAGTAAAGAGCCAAAACAGTTAATGCTAACCCATGTTAAGCGCACTGAGTTTGCAAGTAAACAGCGTTAAGTACCCACTGGCAAATGTTTAAATATAAAATTTTGGCTATAATTCATTATTTTAAAAATATGTCACTAATGTACACATACTTGAAAACAATTACTTACTTGAATGAAAAAATCACGTTTCGCGTACTTTAAATATCTAACTTATGACATTTTATTAAAGCTTTCTGCCCAATTTGTCAAAACAACCAACCGCTCTCTTACCACTGTTTACAATATGGTTCAAATGGCTCTGAGCAATATGGAACTTAACAACTGAGGTCATCAGTCTCCTAGACTTAGAATTACTTTAACCTAACTAACCTAAGGACATCACAGACATTCATGCCGGAGGCAGGATTCGAACCTGCGACCGCAGCAGTCGCATGGTTCCAGACTGAATCGCCTAGAACCTCTCGGCCACCGCGGCCGTCGATGGCCTGGGGCAAGATCAATTTGTGTTGAGCAAGAGTTTAGGAAGACGTGAGGCAAAACAGACCCTACGACTTTTATTAGGCGATGGATTGAAGAGAGTAAAATGTACTATTAGAGCATTAGTGGATTTAGAGAAACAACACATAGCAGTAGTAACTGAAGTAAAGTCTTGGAAATTCTGATTGTACTAAGGATCAAACATAAGGAGTAAAATGTAATCTGCAGCCTATGCATAAACAAACTGCAATGCGGTTTGAAGGACATGAAAGGAAACAGTAAGTGAGAAGTAAATGTGACAAGCACTATCTCCAGTGCTTCCCAGTCTTGTACATGGAGCAAACAGTAAAGAAAGACAGCTAGGATCTTGGAAAAAGAAGTAAAGTTCAGAAGGAATAAATAAAAACTTCGCGGTTTACAGAATCAAATGTTCTTGTAATAACTTGGCGAAAAGTTTTTCCGAAGTAGTCTGGAACAATATTGCCTGTAGCTCAAAATATACATACACGTATCGAATAAGTTATAAAGAAAAGCTGTATTTTACTGTAATTATGACTTTCAGTGTATGAAACTTTTATGACTGGTTATTAGTACAAAGACGACAGTGTTATATAATCAAGCAACTGCGTAATGATGCGGATTGTGAACAAGAAAACTACCTAAATGTCAAATATCCAGTAAATCAAAAATGAAATTTTGCGAAGTATGAATAAACAAATTTAACTACTGTACACAGCGATAAGTGATATTCGTGACATAGGCATCACACGCGACAGTTGATGCTGAATCTTAAGATTCTATTATTAACATCTCATTCTGCCACGTTACAAGATGACTTTGTAAGGCTGCAAAGAGTATGGAAGAACAGTTCCACGAAATTGATTGTGACTTGAAAAGAGATTGGAAAGTGTAGGTCGACAAAATTAAAACGACGCTAATGGAAAGGATTCTGACTAAATCAGGTGATACTGAGGAAATAACACAGAAAAGCAGACCAAAAGCAGTAGACAAGTTTTGGTGTTTGGATACCGACATAACCGTCGACAGCAGAAGTAAAGAGAAGATACAATGCACACTCTGAATAAGAGATATATTTGATATCTAATACAAATTAATTACGAACTTTTTTCTGGAAGTACAAAGATTGGACAAAAATATGGAAACACCAAAAACTAACACAGTATCATGCCTAATATGGTATAAGAGACCCGTTGACACTCAAAAAACTTTTCAGCCCTCTCGGATTGAATAAATACAGGTCTTACATGGTCTTCAAGGGAATCTTATTGCATTATTACTGCAAAGTGGTGCCAAGTTCAGCTAACAGTGATGGAGGTGGATACAGATAACTGATTCTTCTCTACAAATTGGAACACAAAGCCACAAAGACTCAACAACACTGATATTTGCTTAGTGTTATGGCCAGAGGAGATGCGATAACTCAACTTTGTGCTTACAATAGCAGTGTTGGACGACACGTGAACGGGGGCTCAGCACCATTATGGAACAAACAATTTAACATGAGATCAACCTGATCTGCCAAATTGGTCACGTAATCTTTGGCAGTAATGCGACCTAACAGAATAACCATGAGCCCCACTGTACACCACGATATGGTTGCCCAAAACATAGGTCCCGCTTTGTTTCACTCTTGGGACGTAAACTCGACCAGAAGTTGGAAACACTGTGAAACAATACTCATCCCACCAAATGACCTTTTTACATCGCTCCATAGTCCACGTCTCATGGCTTCATAACAGCGTTTCCCTTTTTCAGACATCTGCATCACTGATTAGCGGTTCTGAGATTCCAGCTTAAGGAGGTCCCTTCCTGTTGTTTTGTTGCTGACAGGACTCAGTAACGTGACATTGAGTTCTGCAGCGACTTTTAGGGCTGTCGCTCTTTATTTTTCGCTACACTACTCTTAAATGACCGTCCGTCACGATCACTCATCACACGCTTTCATCCCCGTTGTGACTTAGAGAATGATGTTTTTCGGCTTTTCCTATATCATGCCGGCCGCGGTGGTCTCGCGGTTCTAGGAGCGCAGTCAGGAGCCGTGCGACTGCTACGGTCGCAGGTTCGAATCCTGCCTCGGGCATGGATGTGTGTGATGTCCTTAGGTTAGTTAGGTTTAAGTAGTTCTAAGTTCTAGGGGACTGATGACCACAGCAGTTGAGTCCAATAGTGCTCAGAGCCATTTGAACCAACCCATATCATGTGTAGGAGTATGAAACCGGAATTTCCCTACAGATGGTGCTAGCCGTCAGTGTATGGCCCGTGCGACAGCGTCTGCACCTCCATTTGCTTCCTGTAACAGCTGAAGATGAATGTCAACACACCAAGTTCCAAACATCGATATCTGTTTCAAACCTGCCGAGGTTTATGCTTACGAACTACGATTTGAGGACAACATTGATTTTCTGTTATTATTTGAAGAAAACCACTGCAGAATCGAATCGAATGCCTACCGAAGCTTTTGGCGAACATGCTCTTGGGAAACACAGTTTTCCGACTGGTTCAAAAAATTCAAAAGGGTGATTTTGAAGTGAGAAACGACGAGCGTGGGAAGCCACCGAAATAGTTCGAAGACAACGAATTGCAGGCTTTATTGGATGAAGATTGTACTCAAACTCGATAGGATCTTGTGCAACTATTTAATATGACGCAGACAGCCATTTCTCTTCGGTTGAATAGGAAAGGTGTAGAAAGTGGAAAAATGTGTTCCGCATGAGCTGAATCAAAGACAACAAGCAAATCGAAAGACCACATGTGAAATGTTGCTTACCAGATACAAAAAAGTCGTTTCTTCATCTAATAGTGACAGGTGATGAAAAAGGGATATATTTTGGGAATCCTAAGCGTCGTAAATCATGGGTGAATCCAGGTAAATCATCGACATCCACGGCTAGACCAAATCGGTTTGGAAGGAAGACAATGCTCAGTGTTTGGTAGAATCAGAAGGGTGTCATCTACTACGAGCTGCTAAAACCTTGTGGAACCAATACAGATCGCTGCCAGCAACAAATGATCGATTTAAATGGAGCATTACGTGAAAAACGACCGGAATATGGGAAAAGGCAACAGAAAGTCATATTGCTCCAAGATAATGCCCCATCATACACAGCAAAACGGGTCAGGGAAACGATCTAGACGTTCATTTGGGAAATAGTAGGGCATGCGGCTTGTTCTCCAGACTTGGCTCCGTCCGATTATCATCTGTTTGCATCACTGGGACACGCTCTCGCTAATCAACGCTTCAATTCGTATGAAACTGTACGAAAACGGCTCGCTGACTGTCTCGCTTCGAAAGAAGAACTATATTTTTGGTGTGGCATTCATAGCCTGTCGCAGATGTGGGAAAAATGTATAGACGGCCATGGAGATTAATTTGTGTAACAATATTGTTTATCAGTTTCAGACAACAGACTTGTAATTATTGCAACCAAATTCCGGTTTCATACTCTTATACCTGGTATGCTGCATAAATCTTCGACAGCAAACATTTCGGCTATCTTGGTTAGGTAATCACCCACCAGAAGAGCGCAAACATTTTGCCCACGTATAAATCCAGTTAGCTCCGACGTGTTGGACTCGTAGCCACATGAAACACTGTTTTGACCATAGCTTACACTTGCAAAGTATTGAGGACACTGCACAGGTGACGATCTTTATCAAACACAACAGCGCTATCTGCAGGCTGTGCCAGCGTCTACGCTAGTATTTACGTTCAAGCATGCATTTGTCTCGGTGGTTCCATATTTTTGTCTAACCTCTCTATTTGTAATGACTTTGCTCTTCTGTGGAAGCGAAACGTGGACGATAAACAATAGAGATATGATGAAAGGACGTTATTTTGAAATGTGGTGCTACAGAAGGATGACTAAAGTTAGATGAGTAGGTCGGATAACATTTTTTTTGGAAATTTATGGTAAGGTACTATGGGACGAAACTGTTGAGGTCATCGGTTCCTAGGCTTACACACTACTTAACCTAACTTAAACTAACTTACGCTAAGGACCACACACACCTCCATGCCCGAGGGAGGACTCTAACCTCCGACGGGGGAAGCTGGGATAACTAATAAATCGAATCGGGGAGAAGAGTAAGTTATAGCTCAATCTAAATATAAGAATAGATAGGTTAGTGCGACACATCCTGAGGAGGAATAGCTAATTTCGTACCGGAGGCGAGTGATAGCAGAATAAATCGGAGAGAGAGAGTAAGAGTGAATAGCTTCAGGTGGATGTAGGTTGCAGTATTTATGCAGAGATGAAGAGACTTGCTCGGATTAGACCAGCATGGAGAGATGCATCAGACTTCAGACTGAAGATCGTAACAGCAATATCGTGTATTCTATTTTCTGAAAAATTGTAAAGAAACATGCACATTAAGGAATGGGCGTATGTTAATTAGACACACTTCATTACTAAAGAAAGCTGCATGTTCACTGTAGAATTTTGTCACACGTGGGCTCTTGACTTCTGCGGTGAATCGACGTTTCTCTTGCCAGGTGTGCCACGGTGTGGCATCAGGCGGCAAGCGAAGACACGGAAATAGGCGGCTGCCTTTCCGTGACTCAGAGGGCCCGTATTCCCAGCAGTGAGGTCACGTACCCAGGGACGCCAGAAAGGCGCGCTGCCGACGCTCTAAGCAGCGCCTTTGACTCTCCGTTCCTGTCACTCCCAACTCCTATCTAAAATGTGAATCTATTAACAGCTCCCGAACAATAGTACAAGTGGAATGGTAAAGGCGTAACTCAGTGCCGTGCTTTTTGAAATCAGCTCCACTCAATCATACGTGGCAGGCCTTCAGAAGTACGTAAGAGCGTCTTGGCGCCATGCTGGCGCTTACGTGCATATATTACTGATTATATAACCTCACATTCATGTCAAAGAACTCCAAAGGCTCCTCATGTCGCTTTGCACTTTAAAAAAATGTTTAAATTACCATTTTTCACTGATCGTCACACTGGGCTGTATCCAAATACTTTGCGTGTTACACTAAAAAGGGCTATCCTCTCTTCAAAGTTGTCTTCGCAGTGTAATATTCGCTCATTGTACTGAGCGCAGTTAGAGGTTATCAAAAACATTGTACGAGCGTTCACATACTGGACAGTCTGCAGGCTGCATGTGTAGACATCTGTAGTATTGAAAAGCGCTGGCACGAATGATACTACGATCACTTAATTGTTTGCAACATAAGACGGTAGCTGTCGTGTGATGGGTCGAAAGACAAATCTGTAGATAACAGTTATTAAGGTACTTAAGAAGTGCACTGAACATATTAACTTATAAAACAGTCGACGTGACGTGGCCGAATGATAACCGGAGGTAGGCGATAGTGTGTAGTTATCGTCCTAGCAAACTAATTTTGCAGGCGATTTCTAGTTGCAGTTCGAGTCAGTGGCTCTGTCAGTAGGGAAAATGACGTCTGTCATTATTTGACAGTAATTCTGGTAGCGTACACCGATGTTTAGGATTTTCTAGAAACCATTAAATAATATTTGCTGGCATCTCAACTTTGCATATTTCTACGCAATATTGGCGTCTTATTTCAGTCAAGCTATCTTTTTCAGAGGCATCATGAAGCAACTGAGGAAAAGGTATCTTTCCCCGTTAAAAAATGTCGTATATCAGAGCCGGATTTAATCATCTGATCATCTCCAAGCATCGAAAAATTATTTGCAAAAGTCTGTGTGGCAACGTTCTTACTATGGCATCAAATAAAAGAAACACAGCCAATGTAATGTCACAGTTAGGATCATGCCATTCAAGCTCTTGTAAATACTTTTACGGTACCCGAAGACGCTGAATCGATCGAAACCAGTAGTTAATGTAGATTTGTTATAAAGCCTCACATCATAGTCCAGCCACCAAGAACTGTTAATAAATACTTTTTCGCAACCGGTTTCAGTCTTCTGACCATCCTATATATCAAGGGAGAGAACATATGAAATGCATTTGAATTAAAAAGAGTATTTGTTTTCATTTATTCTTTTGTTAACAGCGCGTTAACATCTTCAGATTATCTGTCGCGAGAAGAATATAAGAAAAAATTAGGACATGGTCCTGGCTTTCACGATTCTAAATGTAAGGAATTGTTACTGACTTCATAATTTTCGTTTTGCAGCATATTAAAAGCTTAAAACCCCACGCGCCAAAACGGATGAACCCGCTGAGCCACAGTCAAAAGAAACTAATATAATATCGTGTAACCAGGGGATGAGATGCTAAATAAATACTCAAACTGAACGACACACGCCTTAATAAAGTCGTACCATCAGGCCAGAATGGTGGAATAGTAGAACGACCAAATGCAGAGAGATGTGTACACATTTAGACATAATACACAGATATGCCGTCGTAAGTTCGTTGCAGGAGCGTCAGTCGGGCATAAGTGCGAAAAGTCTAATGAAACTCGCAAAAAATGAGGACGCACATAGTTGGCGCACAAAGCACTCATCTAACAGTCAGCATATTTATAGCTCACAGAAAAGATTTACAAATGGATGATCCACTATAATGAATTTAATCCAGCAGAGAGGCGTTTTATGTTTTTTAATATGTTATATAAGGAAAAGATCTCTGCGGGTTGATCTGACTCGACGCGTGCTTCAGTCTAGCACACAGCCGGTTTATGATTTTTAAAATGTTGTAAAAAGAAAATTTTAAGGTCTGTAACGATTCTATATTCAGTTTTAGAATGGTCAAAGCTAGAACCGTACCCTAATTATTATTTATTTTGTTACCTTTATTTTGTTAACTTGAAGATGCCAACAAAGACGAAACGCGTTGTTAATAAAAGAATAAATTGCAACCAAGAGTGTTTTTGATTCAAATGCATTTCATGTGTTCTCTCCTTTCATGTACAGGATGCCTGATGATCAGAAGACTGTATCCAGTAATCAGTAAAGAAGCATTTACGAAGGTTGGAACTTAAATAGTGCCAACTATTTATTCACAACTGATGCAAAAGAGTTACATGTTTGCAGCTGTTACTGTCCTTTAAAGTAGTAACCAGCGTTGTATAGAACCCGTTATCAGCGATGTGGAAAGCGTAGTATACCTTTACCAGAGCCTGTTCTGTTGATGATACGAATGGAGCGGTCTACTGCCTGTCGAATCTCTGTAACAGTTCTGAAGCGAATGCTACGAAGTGGTTCCCTCATCTTAGGAATCAAATCAAAGTCACAAGGACTCAGGTCCGGGGAGTATGGTGGATGGTACAGTACTTCACAGTCCCATCGACTGAACAGAGCAGCCACAGCTTGCGCTGTATGCGCCCGCGCATTGTCGTGCAAAATGATGGGTGGGTTGCGCAGAAAGTGTCGCCGCTTCTTTTGCCAAGCTGGACGCAGGTGATGCTCCAAACACGAACAGTAATACTGTGCATTGACGGCCTGACGTGGAGGAACGTAATGCGTTAGGATAACACCATCACAGTCGTACACAGAATCACCATAACTTCAGACCGCTCCATTCGTACCATCTACAGAACAGGCTCTGCTAACGGTATACTACCCATTCCACATCGCTGGCAACGGGTTCTACACAACGTCTGTGACTACTTTGAAGGACAGGTGCAAACATGTAACTCTTTTTTATCGGTTGTGAATAAATAGTTGTCAACACTTAAGTTCCAACCCTCGTAATAGCAAAATTAAAAGTCGCTTGTATTGAAATATGTTCTCGAACAGGGCCTGGCGTCATGTGCTCTCTTCCTTCATATATAGGATAAAATGATGAACTAAAGGTTGAAACAGATTGTGATATAGAAATCTTTATTACCAGTTTATTACCGGATGAACTGCAACTTTTCTTAAATACATTACTGACCATTAAAATTGCAACACCACGAAGACGACATGCTTCAGACACGAAATTTAACCGACAGGAAGAAGATGCTGTGATATGCAAATGATAAGCTTTTCAGAGCATTCACACAGTGTTGGCGCCGGTGGCGACACCTACAACGTGCTGACTTGAGGAAAATTTATAACCGATTTCTCATACACAAACAGCACTTGACCGGCGTTGCCTGGTGAAATGTTGTTGTGATGCCTCGTGTAAGAAGGAAAAATGCGTACCATCACGTTTCCGACTTTCGTAAAGGTCGGATTGTAGCCTATCACGATTATGGTTGATCGTATCGCGACATTGCTGCTCGCGTTGGTCGAGATCCAATGACTGTTAGCAGAATGTGGAATCGGTGAGTTCAGGAGGGTAATACGCACGCCGTGCTGGATCCCGACGGCCTCGTATCACTAGCAGTCGGGATGACTGGCATCTTATCAGCATGGCTGTAACGGATCGTGCAGCCACGTCACGATCCCTGAGTCAACAGATGGGGACGTTTGCAAGACAACAACCATCTGCACGAACAGTTCGACGACGTTTGCAGCATCATGGACCGTCAGCTCGGAGACCATGGCTGCAGTTACCCTTGACGCTGAATCACAGACAGGAGCGCCTGCGATGGTGTACTCAACGACGAACCTTGGTGCACAAATGGCAAAATGTTATTTTTTCGGATTAATCCAGGTTCTGTTTACAGCATCAAGATGGTCGCATCCGTGTTGGGTAACATCGCGGTGAACGCACATTGAATGTGTGTATTCGTCATCGCCATACTGGCGTATCATCTGGCGTGATGGTATGTGGTGGCATTGGTTACACGTCTCGGTCACCTCTTGCTCGCATTGACGGTACTTTGAACAGTGTACGTTACATTTCAGATGTGTTGCGACTCTTGGCTCTACCCTTCATTCGATCCCTGCGAAACCCTACATTTCAGTAGGATAATGAACGATCGCACATTACAGGTCCTCTACGGGCCTTTCTGGATGCAGAAATTGTTTGACTCCTGCCCTGGCCAGCACAGTCTCCAGGTCTCTCACCAATTGCAAGCGTCTGGTCAATGGTGGCCGAGCAACTGGCTCGTCACAATACGCCAGTCACTACTTTTGATGAACTGTGGTATCGTGTTGAAACTGCATGGGCAGCTGTACCTGTACACTCTATGCAAGCTCTGTTTGACTCAATGCCCAGGGGTATTAAGGCCGTTATTACGGCCAGAAGTGGTTGTTCTGGGTACTGATTTCTCAGGATCTACGCACCCAAATTGCGTGCAAATGTGATCACATTTCAGTTCTAGTATAATATATTTGTCCAATGAATACCCTTTATCATCTGCGTTTCTTCTTGCTGTAGCATTTTTAATGGCCAGTAGTGTACTTACAAAGTGGGTGGCACCACATTCATAAATTACACAAAAGTTGTCATCAGCTCTTCGGTATTTTGAAATATGATTTTTTTAAATATTTGTGGTAGGTAGGGCACCCTATGCAAAACACACCATGCCCCAGAACACGTGGTCCGATGTTCAGAGTAACTTCGTAAACGTACGCATCATCGGCCAGTATGGAAATGATAGAGCTGCACTTCGTTGTGGCAAGTAGAAGGCCACCACAGTGCGTTAGTGTTGTTCGTGTTCAGTGTTGTTACGAGATCTGGTATGGTATACAGGGTGAGTCTGGAGAAAAATCACACGATTTGATGAGTTATAGTGTTGGTGATTTTGAACAAAAAACGTTATTTGGTCATAAGGCCTATTCCGAATGGTTTCGGAGACGGTACACATTAATGCAGAGTCTTATTTATTTTCTGTAATTGTCACTGCCTACAAAGTATCATAGTGATCTGGAGGAAGTTGAGAAGAACAATTTCATACGAGACGCTTTTGGTCTGTCAAGTCGCGAAACTACCTCAAATTGGCTTACAAGAGTAATCTAAGCTTCAGCGCAAGAGCATCACGAGAGATTTTCAGTATTCTTGCGCTTCCTTCGCGTAAACTGTTAGCCTAAAGCAAAAATCAGTAACACATTTTCTGTTGAAAATGTAGGTTAATTTTATACTGCGACATGTTTTCGACGGAGGGTGCGATTTCCGAGTTATTCGAACAAAAAAGTACAAAACTGGTGTTAAACGTGTTCTGTCTCAGAAACGATCGGAAATAGGACAAATGTCAATATGTAGTACCTTGTTCAGAATCGCTGTTACTATCACCCGTCAAAGCTATAAGGGGCGTGACGAGTTTCAGATACTGAGTGATCAACGTGGAGGATATGTGGTGGTAGTAGTAGTAGCTTTATTCATTTGTAGATCTCTTTTTACTAGGATATAGGACAAGTTAAAGTATTTACAAATTTAGATCAATTTAAAATAAACTAATTTTTATACACATATATTTACTAACTTCTGGTTACAGACTATCATTACATTTACTCCTGGTATACAATACTTTTTTTACAAATAACTTGTTAAATAATGTAATGCCACATTGTTCACCCATACCTCACAATCAGTCACTGCACACACTATACACACATTGTTTCATAACACTTCACTCACTACACACGCACACACACACACACACACACACACACACACACACACACACACATACACACACACACACAGACACTGGTGATCTCTGGGCCATTTTCTGTAACGCAGAATTCCGTTTGCTATCCTGAAAACCGAGTCAGCATCCCTCCATAATGAGTGAGATGTTGAGCTCAGAAAGAGGAAGAGGTGTTAGTATTGTGCTATGTATAGCTGGGAGGTTGTTATTTGTAGAAAGGAAAAAGAAGGAAAAAAACATAAAGTGAAGCTGTTGTGCGGCATGTTGGATATTTTAAAGTCATTATTATTATTATTTATTTGCATAACATTTTTTATCTCTGTTTTAGCTAAGTAATCCTTCAATGTATAAAATGTACTGCAGAACAGGTACTTTTCAGTTGCCTTATTAAATAAGCGTATTTTTTGCAGTTTCTTTAATCTCTTTTGGTAATTTGTTGTACACTTTTATTCCTTGGAAGAAATGCCGTGTACTCGTGTGAGACAGTGGTATGATTAGCTCACGGAAAGGTTCATCATAGTGGGCCACCATTTAGCTAGATGGATAAATCATGCCATATTCTGATGAGTGCGGCTTCCGGATGTGAAGTTGCCCGATGTTGGACTGAATGGGAACGTGAGGGCAAGCGTACTCATTGTCAGGGTTCAAAAAATGGTTCAAATGGCTCTGAGCACTATGGGACTTAACTGCTGAGGTCATCAGTCCCCTAGAACATAGAACTACTTAAACCTAACTAACCTAAGGACAGCACACACATCCATGCCTGAGTCAGAATTTGAACCTGCGACCGTAGCGGTCGCGCTGGTCCAGACTGTAGAGCCTAGAACCGCTCGTCCACTCCGGCCGGCCATTGTCAAGGTTCCAGTCAAGGACGTCTGCGGCGGTGGTAAGTTGCTATGGGACCAAGCTGCTGAGGTCATCGGGTCACTAGTTAATCTAACTTAAACTAACTTACGCTAAGGACAACACACACACCCATGCCCGAAGGAGAACTCGAACCTCCAACCCGGGGAGCCGCGTGAACCGTAACAAGTCGCCTTAAGCCGCGCGGTACTCTGCGCCGCAAGAACATCGGTCAACCAAAGGAAGATCGCCGTATTGCACACCAAGCACGCCGTAGCCCCTTCACATCTGCGGCTGCCATCCGAGAACTACTATCGGAAGGCTAGTAACAGCCGGTCTAAGGCTGCCGCACACTCCCATATGCACCACAACAACAAGGACTGCATTTGGAACGGTGCTGTGGGCAGGAAGCATGAACTGATGATGAAAGACTTCACATTCTGTTCAGGAGTGAATCAAAGCTGCGCTCTGCCTCGGACATAGCGAGTATGGCGGCGACCTGGCAAGAGGTTCAATCATTCCAATGTTTAAGAGATAGCCGTAGCGGTGTTACTTCTGGTGTGTGCTGGAGCCATCAGGTATCACGACTTGTGACTGTTGGTGACGACTGAGTGAATCTGATGACACAACGTAAGTCATGGACATCCTGATTCCTCATGTATTACACCTCATACCTTGCTGCCATATTTTAAAAGGACAGTGCTTCTCCACACATGGTGTATATGTCTCTATGAAATGTTTGTGCGATGCTGAGGTACTTTCATGGCCCACAAGATTCTCAGATCTGTCCCCGTTAGAACATGTTTAGGACCAGTTCGGACCTCAATACCGTCGCAGTGCCAGTATCCATGATATCAAGGTCCATTTACAACACTAGTGGGCAACATGCCGAGGAGGGGATTCGTCGGCTTTGTGACGCCCTTCCAAGGAGAATCAATGTATGCATCGAGACCAGAGGGGGAACAACGTCGTAAGCTCACTCTGTCAAATTCCTTGTCCAACTGACTGTAATCTCTGCAACTGCCTCGCACGCCCTCTCAGCCCTTGAAGTTTCATTTTCTCCTTTCTTTCAAGGCGCTCCATTTTCTTTTTCTCAAGTGGTGTGTATATTGACTTTAATCCACATAAAGTTGAATCAACGAGTGGCTAGCCAGAGAGTGAGGAACCAAAGCGAAAAGCCTTGTGCCACGATGTCATGCCACAAACGCGTACAGAGCAGTGAGTTCAGCGACAGTATAAATCACGAAGTGCGGTGGAGACATCTCAAGAAATGATATTGAATAACACGCAAGTTCCGCTTTAAAAATTCATTTTTTATATTAAGTATTACTGACGTCCGCAGCTCGTGGTCTCGTGGTTAGCGTTGCTGCCTCTGGACCTCGGGCTCCCGGGTTCGATTCCCGGCAGGGTTGGTGATTTTCTCTGCCCAAGGACTGGGTGTTTGTGTTTCTCCTCATCATTTCATCATCATCATCAGCATTCGCGTAACGGGGTGGCGACAAGAAGGGCATCTGGCCACCCCTTAAATTAACCCTGCCAAATCCGACAACAACTATGCGACCATGCGGAACTGTGGAACAAAGGCACAAGTAAAAGAAGAATATATTCAGTATTACTGAAGGTAGACGGCTATTACGTTGCAGCATTTCGAACATAGTGACGAACCAGGCATCTGTCTGATCGCACAGGGAACCTATCTTTGCCCTCGGGAACAGACTGCCCTTCTTCTCTTGCCGCCATCTTACCGAGCGTCTCTTGCGCAGCGAATGCTAGCCCGTGACTGGAAAGCGCAGTTCATTCCTGGTTATAGAAAGGATAAAAGATTTTATTCACCAAAGTACAAACGTCGGTGTGTTGTAGCATCCTAGATTAATTCAAATATAATGACGCTCCTGGAGGAGCAATGTTGCTCTGAAATAATCAGTAGGTATTCAGAAAAAAATCACAAGAGTGAAACGCAAAATACTTTTGCAAGCACGATATTTTGCAAACAGCAAAGGCAGGTGAACACATAGATTCTTTGTTTCTACGTTTTCGGGCTTTCGACGCTGTACTACACTACTGATCAAGATGGGGCCATATGGGGTATTTTCTTGGATATGTCATTAGTTCGATGAATATTTGAGTGATAGAACTCACGGCTGAGCTTCTCATGGTCGGGATTCTCGGTCTTGAAGAATTTCGTAAAGGACATAAAAAGCATTTGCCGTTGTCTAGAAGTTACTTATTTAATAATTTTAGTTTCAACCTTTTGGCCATTTTCAAGTGGTACTGCAAAAGATTTTGCTTCAACGCATGTCGGACATTAATGTACGAGGGTTTTAAAGTTTGACATATGCTGAAACAAAATCTTTTGCCGTGTCACTTGAAAATGTCCCAAAGGCAGAAACTGCAATCGTGAAATAAATAATGTAAACAGTCAATGGCAATATGGGTTAGAAAGAACCCACTGCGTTAGGCTGGACGGCGAATGTCCTATATAAACGACAGTAACACCCAGTTTGTCCTAAGGAAGCATACATTATCTGACGAAAGTATCCGAGCACCTAGTAATAAACATTGATATGTAGGTGTTCGTCCTCTGCTCTTGAATTCTGCTAGCAATACTTCGAGACAAGTGTGACGGGGCGTCGGGATGGTTCCCAGTGTGCGAAAGAAGAGATTCTCGAAGGTAGATGCATATGACTACAGCAAAAAAAGGCAACCTTTTAGCGTTTTTCTATTTACCATCATTGTCTTATTTGCTACGGGTATTTATTTTTGAGACCTCGGCGAGTGCGGCAAAAGCGCCGGAGCAACGTCTCCCGGCACAGCTATCCTCGCAGTGCCGTTCTTGTCAGCGAGAGTGCATACCGAGCCCCAGCTGATGTTGCTTCAAACACTGTGGACATATCGTGGAATCAGCCGTAGCATAACGAGTTGCAGCGTCTGCTGAAGCTCTGAGGAAGACAGCCAATGGACGGTAAGGTGACCCGATGCCGAGAACTCCCCAGAGGATTATGGAAAGCTACGGCTGGCTCCATCACGCCCCAGTGCCACAAAACTGGGGTGACTTTAGTTCAGGCCTCAGAACGTGGAAACGCCGCTCGATACTGGCGAGTGCACCCGCGGTGGCGACAGAACGCAGCGCTGCCAAGAGTTTGGGCGGTCAGGCAGTTGTCGAGTGTTGGAGACTCGGTGACGGTCTTGCCAGCCTGCGTCATAGGAACGTCGTTGTCTTCACGGCAGTGTCCGATACAGACTGGGCGTCATAACATAGTCCAGCTGTCCGATGGCGACTGACTGGCCCCATGATCGGGAGGAGGGACGTAAGGGGTGAGGATTTGAACACTCCTGTCAAGATGCTCATTATACCGAAGAGGTAGCACTACCACATTGTCCCGCCACGCAGGAGCTTCTTGAGTGTTGATCAGTGACCGAGGATTTGGTGATTGCCTCAGGGAATAGGCTGAAGCACAGAAGTGGCGCGCCGCTAAGGATGCTGTTTCGGCTTGAGTCCTCGCCTGCTGCAGCTTAGAACGCCGCATTTCAGCTGCAGACACCGTTTGATTCATTACAGAGATGTCTGAATATCTGCGGAAGAACTGCAGCCCATTCTTGCTCAAGAGCCGAAACCCTAAAAAGTAGTGCTGTTGGACACTGGGATCTGGAGCGAAGCCACAAAGCATTGCCTAGCAGATGCCGCTTTATGACGAGATGGATTTTCATGTTGATACAAAAGAACATTGTCTCTGAACTGTCCAACTACTGAACACGCTACACAATGAGGTAAAACGTGTTCATATTTTTCCGTATTTCGCGTTAGCTTAAGCGCAGTAAAGAGCCCGCACACTAACCACGAAAAACACACTCGTATCGTAACACCACCACCTTTACACCGCACTTGTCCGCCTGCTCAGCTAAATGGTAACGTGAAACTTCCTGGCAGATTAAAACTGTGTGCCGGACCGAGACTAAAACTCAGGACCTTTGCAGGAGAGCTTCTGTGAAGTTTGGAAGGTAGGAGACGAGGTACTGGCGGAATTACAGCTGTGAGGACGGGGCGCGAGTCCTGCTTGGGTAGCTCAGTCGGTAGAGCACTTGCCCGTGGAAGGCAAAGGTCCCTAGTTCGAGTCTCGGTCCAGCACACAATTTTAATCTGCCAGGAAGTTTCATATCAGCGCACACTCCGCTGTAGAGTGAAAATTTCATTCTAGGATGGTAACGTGTTTGCCTGCAGTTACTGGGCTCGGACAGGGTTTGGAGATTTTCTCTGCTCGTGGACTAGGTCTTGTGTTGTCCTCATCATCATTCATCACCACCGATGTGCAAGTTACCCACTGTGGCTTCACCTGAAATAAGACTTGCAACCCGGCGGCCGAATTTCACCTGATGGGATCTATCGGCCAACAACGCTTCACGATCATTTTATTTTTTCTGTACTGCACTGTTGGCACTACATGTGATGGCAGATAACTTTTTCCAGGGATTCGCTATACCCAAACCCTTCCATCGGATTAACATAGGAAACAGCGAAATTCATCATTCGTTTCGAGTCATCCACTGTCCAGCGGCGTCGATCTTTGCACAACCTCAAACGACGCTTAGCACTGACTTACGAGCAGCTCCTCGACCATCGTACCTCATTCTTTTTAGCTCTTTATTCCCAATCATTGTGCTAGCTGGATTAGTGGTAGCTCTTTGGACTCTCGAGTCACTCCTTCCGTTGATTTCATGATATTTTTTACAACCACCTTCCGCAACACTCGACGCTCTCTGAGCGCCAGTACTCGATGTCTGCCTACCCTTGGTGTACCTGCGGTTGTTCCCTCACATTTTTTCTTCACAGTAACATCGCCAATAGTAGTTGTCCCTAGTGGATTTGTTAGTAACTACTGCTTCTCTACTGGCCACATAGTTCCCCACCCCCTCCCCCCTCCCATCGCCTCCTTTTGTACTGGAGGGTCCGCCTTGTGGCACGTAATGGCCAATTGCGCAGAGCATAGGGATGCTTCTTTTCATCAGATAGTTTATAAAGTTCGCAATACACACAAATGGTCTGTCAAATAGCTTCAGAAGTAGCACCAAATTTTACGCTAACAATATTGTCAATCGCAGTAATTCGTCATAGTTGAATAATCATCATAAAATTCAATGGCTTGGTCATACGCTACTACCTGTTTCGGCTTTGTAGGTAGCAATAGATCTAAATTTTGCAATAACGATAAGTTGGCGGGTAGTCAGTAGACTGACTACACTCTTGTGTTTTGCTGCTATAAAGCCGAAACCAGTGAAAAATCTTAATAAAGTTTCACGTGACCAAGACACTTTCATAATCTAACCCGATACGAAGTCTTGTTCACAGGTCCAAACGGCCTCATTTTGTAATCATAATGAAGTGTCGAATGACTTGGACATCATTTCCACTTGGTGTAGTGAATCGCACCTCACTTTAAATGTGAATAAATGATAGATAATCTACATCTGCATCTATACTCTGCAAGCCATATTGTACACTGAAGAGCCAAAGCACTGTGCAGCAAAGATGCCACAGATGACAAACAAAGAGGTCGTGCTATAAAAAGAAAGGGCACCCTACACCATCACTCCCGCTTGTTGGGCCGTATGGCGGGCGAGTCTGATTGGTATCCTACCGTTGTACGGGGTGTCCCGAGACCCGTCTTTGCTCGCCATGGGAGCGCAGTTCTAAGGGGGACTCATCTCTGAAGACAGTTTTACTCCGCTCAACGAGATTCCAGATCGAATGTACACGTCACCATCGCAGACGAGCTTGTTAATCTACGTAGGTTAACGGTAGTCGGCGAATGGGGCGCCTTGAGATCAGCCCCCCTACTGCGAGGCGGCTGTTAGTGGTGTTTCTGGTCACTGAAGCAAGAGTGACACGTCGGATAGATGATAATGATAAATCCGGGGCTCCAAGGGCTTCTCTGACGATTGCAGGGCCCTCTCGTTCTGTTCTCTCTCTAGGTCGACCGCTTCCCTCTTGGCCCTAAGTTCGGTCATGGTTCACAAATTCCTGCCAGAATCGAAAATTGTGGCTCCGTTCCTATTCAAATCTCAAGTGAGTCTCCAATTACTCCAACCGGCTTTTCTGAGCCGAACTCCACGTCCTCTGTCAAATGCTGGCATCTGCGTATATTGTTCACCCGGCTTTCTGCTAGGCTTAGTCACTATCCATCTGGGTTGTTGTTGTGGTCTTCAGTCTAGAGACTGACTTGATGCAGCTCTCATGCTACTCTATTCTGTGCAAGTTTCTTCATATACCAATACCTACTGCAACCTACATCCTTCTGAATCTGCTTAGTATATTCGTCTCTTGGTCTCCCTCCTAGGCATCCCTGCTTAGCCACTTTGCATTTCCTGCCGATCTCATTTTTGAGAAATTTGTATTCCTTTTTGCCTCCTTCATTTACTGCAACTTTATATTTCCTCCTTTCATCAATTAAATTTAATATATCTTCTGTTACCCAAGGATATCTACTAGCCCTCGTCTTTTTACCCACTTGATCCTCTGCTGCCTTCGCTATTTCATCTCTGAAAGCGGCACATTCTTCATCTACTATATTTCTTTCCCCCATTCCTGTCAATTGTTCCTTTATGCTCTCCCTGAAACTCTCTAAAACCTCTGGTTTACTCAGTTTATCAAGGTCCCATCTCATTAAATACCCACCTTTTTCAGTTTCTTCAGTTTTAATCTACAGTTCATAGCCAATAGATTGTGGTCAGAGTCCACATCTGTAAATGTCTTACAATTTAAAACCTAGTTCCTAAATCTCTGTCTTACCATTATATAATCTATCTGAAACCTTCCCGTATCTCCAGCCCTCTTCCATGTACGAAACCTTCTTTCATGTTTCTTGAGCCAAGTGTTAGCTATGATTAAGTTATGCTCTGTACAAAATTCTACCAGGTGGCTTCCTTTTTCATTCCTTACCTCCATTCCATATTCACCTACTACGTTTCCTTCTCTTCCTTTTCCTACTATCAAATTCCAGTCACCCATAACTATCAAACTTTCGTCTCCCTTCACTATATGAATAATTTCTTTTATCTCATCATACATTTCATCAATCTCTGCGTCACCTGCGGAGCTAGTTGGCGTATAAACATGTACCACTGTGGTAGGCGTCGGCTTCGTATCTGTCTTGGCCACAACAATGCGTTCACTGTGCTGTTTGTAGTAGCTTACCTGCATTCCTATTTTCCTATTCATTATTAAACCCACTCCTGCATTACCCTTATTTGATTTTGTATTTATAACCCTGTATTCACTTGACCAGATGTCTTGTTCCTCCTGCCACCAACCAAACTTCACTAATTCCCACTACATCTAACTTTAATCTATCCATTTCCCTTTTTAAATTTTCTAACCTACCTGCCCGATTAAGGGATCTGACATTCCACGCTCCGATCCGTAGAACGCCAGTTTTCTTTCTCCTGATAACAACGTCCTCTTGAGTAGTCCCCGCCCCGAGATCCGAATGGGGGACTATTTTGCCTCCGGAATATTTTACCCAAGAGGACGCCATCATCATTTAACCCTACAGTAAAGCTGCATGCCATCGGGAAAAATTATGGCTGTAGTTTCCCCTTGCTTTCAGCCGATCGCAGTACCAGCACAGCAAGGCCGTTTTGGTTAGTGTTACAAGGCCAGTCCAGTCAATCATCCAGTCTGTTGCCGCTGAAACTACTGAAAAGGCTGCTGCCCCTCTTCAGAAACCACACGTTTGTCTGTCCTCTCAACAGAAACTCCTCCGTTGTGGTTACACCTACGGTACGGCTTTCTGTACCGCTGAGGCACGCAAGGCAAGGTCCATGGTTCATGGGGGGAATCCATCTGCGTACACGGAATGAAATTTGCAAAGAGTTCATGCCTTGGTATATACATGTCTCCTCTTTACTATTTGTACCAGATATGCGGTGAAACTGCACTGCAGCGACACACATTCATCCATCGGCAGCCGAAGTTTACAGTTTTCCATTATCCCTCGATACCTGCACGAATATCAGTTTGTGCCCAATTTACGTAACTCCTTCCGTAGTTTTTCCTTTTTTTAGCCTAGAATGTACTTTAGGTTAATACCAACAAGCTGTATGATAGGAACTATTACGTAAAATATGCATTAGAGAAGGCGAATGGAAAAGGTAGATTTGTTCGAAAGGTTCTTATAAAGTGCAGAGCCCCTGTAAAAAAGTAACAGTACACAAAAAGTTAGGGTTGCCTGTTCTGAAGCACGTTTCCAGGATTTGGACTCCTTATCAATCATACATGACAAAAAATGGTCGATGAACTTAACTGTGCTATCTCTTCTGCAACTTCTTCCTTTTCTCTTCACATTATGTGGTATACAAATTGCCTCTTTTATATAGCCTTCCTACATATCATCTTCCATTGCATTTTTCAGAAATAATATCTAGGAAAGTATTGGATGCTTCCTTATAAAACTAGAAGATAAATGTTCTTTCCAGTTATTTATAAATTGAAGTTATTATATATTTTACTTAATCTATAACTTAAAACGCACTGTTTGCCTTCGGGAATTTGTGGTAGGATACCATCTGGACATTCGCTAACAAAACATAAAACATTTCGACGAAATATGTGAAATATATTGGATGTTGCATTCCAGCTACACCTTACTCCTCTATTTAGTTTTGTTTGTCTTTCTCGCATTACTGTATTTATTTATTCCGTACTTAATTACAATCCTTTAATGAATGTTATTGTACACCGGAGATAAACTGGTCTTCATCTTGTGGTATTTGTTTTTATTCAGACCATTGCATTTTCTTACTATGCAAATTCTGCGTGAATTTCTAGATTTTCTACTTTCGTTTGTGGTTAGTTCAGTAGCTGTGATATTTTCATTCTCAGTTTTTCTCAAACCTAATTGTAGCAGATAAATAAGTCCTAAAAGATTTTTAAGTGGTCATTAATGATACTTGCTTATAACGTAGAAATGTGTTCTAAAGGCAGATTCCTTAATAATTTCGCTGATGACCTCTGGCGTGGATTATTCATCAGTGTCATAAATTCTGATCGTAGAAGTAATTAAGCCCGTGTGTAATGCAATAAAGCTCATTTCAGAAAAAAGGATCTTGGTGGTTATTTCTTGCAAGTGACTGTGTATCTGTTAAAATTTATTTCCTTGAGTCTGAAAATCCCTTCTGTAACAAGTAGTGACTTGCCCGTTAAGCTCCTGTTACCTCTCGCGCAAGCAATTGCACACATGGCGTAAAATTCTAAAAATCCACCAGCCTTTTCAAACCGTCCAGTGTTGCATAGCAAAGACATCGCTCCGTGGGTAGAGCTTAAGCGCAAAGCCAGTTCTCATTGTGAAATTACATTCCAGCTGACATTTACCGCTTGGGTCACATTTGCTTGTTTGACATTGGTTCTCAGTGGAATAACACGCAGGCAGTAATATGATAACAGTAATTTTCCAATTTCGCTTCTCTCGCATGACTATTTCAGTAACAGGCTAACACACAAATGCAATTACTACTTCATCCTTCGCAGGGCGTCAATGTTTACCGAAGCAAATCGTGGCCTGTACGTTCTCATCCAGCGACATTGAATGGTTACGATAGCGATTTTGTGGAGAATTTAAATAAAAAAGTCCTCGGTAAAAAAGGGTCACTTGCTATGTCCATTCGGCGAGCGCTTTTAGTTCGGCCACAACTTGAATTAATCTAATCAAAACAGTGTAAGACCAAGTTATCATACATTGCAATATTTCTACATCGCACCGGAGTATGTCGGCAGGGAATATTTTAAATGTTTTTGAAGAAATATGTATCACAATAGCATGAAATCGAGCCCCATTTTCAACCTTGAGTAATCAGATGGAATTGAGACACTACAATATTCTAAATGGATTGTCACTGGTAACTACTAGCATGATTTTCACGCAAATTTAACAACTGTGTAATACTGAAATACTACTCCTTTTGTAATTTTACAATATTGAGGTACTGATGTAAAGCAGATTACGTTTCATTTTTCATTTTATACTTACACTAAACTAAAGATATTAACGTTACGCAATGCGGTTCTCAGCCTTCGGTTGTTTTCCAGTAATGTGCTAGTTTCTATTGTGTTTACTTTGTTTTCCTCTTACAGCGCTACCGCTACGGTCGCAGGTTCGGATCCTGCCTCGGACATGGATGTGTGTGATGTCGTTAGGTTAGTTAGGTTTAAGTAGTTCTAAGTGGTAGGGGACTGACGACCTCAGAAGTTAAGTCCCATAGTGCTCAGAGCCATTTGAACCATTTGAACCTCTTAGGCACAGTGGGCCTTCTGCCTTCCAGTGTACTGCTAGCCTCTACGGGCTGCTTACACCACATCAGTGTGGTAGCAATACGGCGGCAGTACGCATATCACGCTCGCCCGGTTGGCCGTGCGGTCTAACGCTCGGCTCTCCGGACGGGAAGGAGCGCTTGGTTCCTGGCACGAATCCGCCCGGTGGATTTGTGTCGAGGTGCGGTGAACCGCCCAGTCTGTGGATGGTTTTTAGGCGGTTTTCCATCTGCCTCGGCGATTGCGGGCTGTTTCCCCTTATTCCGCCTCAGTTACACTATGTCGGCGACTGCTGCGCAAACAAGTTCTCCACGTACTCGATCACGCAAACATAGGGGTTACACTCGTCTGGTGTGAGACGTTACCTGGTGATCCACTGGGGACCGAACCCCACAGTAACCCTGGGTTCTGTGTGGGGCGGCGGAGAGGTGAAGTGGGCTGCGGTAATCGTCGTGGGGTTGTGGACCACTGCGGCTGCGGCGGGGGCGGAGCCTCTTCGTCGTTTCTAGGTCCCCGGTTAATATACAACACATAACAATACACATATTACACGGGATTTTAAGTTATACTTCATTGGTTTTATACAGATGGTGTGTATCGGATGTTATAGTATCCCAGTGGATGTTAACTGGTAAGCTGTTTTTCAGATTTCTTCCGTTCTCGATGTTTTGGTTCCATACTAGAGTATGGCCAGTCTGTCGATGGGGTATTGAATAGAATTGGAGAGAAGAGAAATTGTGGCACAACTTGACTAGAATCGATTGGTAGGGCATATTCTGAGGCATCAAGGGATCACCAATTCAGTATTGGAAGGCAGTGTGGAGGTTAAAAATCGTAGACGGAGACCAAGAGATGAATACACTAAACAGATTCAGAAGGATGTAGGTTGCAGTAGGTACTGGGAGATGAAGAAGCTTGCACCGGATAGAGTAGCATGGAGAGCTGCATCAAAACAGTCTCTGGACTGAGGACCACAACAACAACAACTAGAGTATTATTTTTAGATGATATTTCCCGTGTACTTACAGTACTTTCCCTATACGTTAATTAACTTTTTAGGCATTTTACCCTTATTCGCAGTAGTGCCCCAGTCATCATTAGTTTTTTTTCTAGTCCTGGCTCCGTCAGAAGTCACGCTATGTACATTTTGACAAGAATTTCTTATGTGTACCAAGTTTTATTATGATAGCTCCCCATCGTGATTTTGACACTTTAACGTGGGTAACTTCCCGAAAGCTGGTACTGCGTAACTTTCCGTCTACATTACAGAAATGTAAGCATTGTGAATACTCTTCATTGTTTTTTGTTGAATGTCAACACTATGGTTCAATATATCCACCATTTCAAAAAATTTACTCAGTGATTTGTATTCTTGACAGATAAACCTGATGATGCGTCTATATTGGTGTGAAACATGTAGTTGCGAATAAAAGAACCTTCATACAGTTATGCGGCTTTTGAAAACACCTTCACATTATTGGCTTTTTAATTGTTATTGAGTGCTGAATGGTGCTATTGTCGTTAAGTGCCGTTCTTGTAGGATTCTACAACAAATGTATGTCAAATATATGAGTGGATCACTTAAGTCCCCTTCTTGTAGACAGGTGTGAGCTGTGCTTTCTTGGAACTATTAGGCAGTTTTCTGTTCGAGGGGTTTGCGATTGTTTATAGTTAACAAAGGGGTTAATGTAGCCGTAAACTGACTATAGAATCTCATAAAGATTTCATAAGGTCCCTTCAGTTTGTCAACGCCACTATCAATAACACTTACTTCCCACATCTTCTCCGTTGTATGATTATAATATTGGGGCAATAGTCCTAGGTTGTCCTTTTTAAGAAGTTAAGCATTTCTCATCTTGCTTTACTACTCTGTTCCACTTCCTGTCTTCAACACGAGAGACTGGACACTAACTCTGGCGCTGCTAACAGCCTTTATATACGACCAGAATTTATTTGGGTTCTTGAAAGGTCTTTCGACAATTTTCTGCTCTGGTGGTCATTGAAGGCTTCACGCATTGCTCTTCACAGCTAAACGCGTTTCATTCAGCGTCTCCATACCTCTCGCCTTATACTTCGTTTCACATATATTATGCTGAAGTCTTTGTCTTTACCAGTTTTCTGTCAGTGATTGGCTGAATGCTTGCTATTATTCCCTTATGAGGTTTACCCCATTACTTCCTACAATGTATTCGCCAAACTGTAGTTCTCTGAAGTTTAAGCATCTGAAAGAACCTCAGGCTTTGGATATTTATTACTGACTTCCTCTGCTACTTAGCTTGATGTATTAAGTGTCCTTAAGACTTATTATGCATCACACAGTTTATTCCTAATAGAATAAGTCATTTCTTGAAAGAAAGGCGAAACAAAAACATTGAACTGAAATAAACTTGGGCTTTGCTTAAAATTAAGAATGCCTCATTCGTGATCATACTGCAGAAGCGTTTTGTATTTTTTCTGTTACAACTATTTACGTTTGTTATTCTAGATGAACGCAATCATTGTCCAAGAAAACCGATGTAGTGTATGAAAAATTAAACACTGACAAAATAAATCTAAACGGGATGAAGAAAAAGTGCGTATGATCGGCGACCTATCGAATAATGTGGCAGCCATAGCTGAATATATTGCACTGAAACAGGCTGCTAAGGTATACAGCGTATTACCATAATAAGTTAAACTGAAAGAAGAGAAATCATATTCTCATATAAATATTTGCACGTCTGCCTTACTAATGATAGATGACGAAAACAGGTTTTAAAAATAACTGAAGGCACATCTGCTTGAGTACTCCTTTCATGAGCATATAAGCTGTTTACGTAAGTGGGTTTCACTTACTGAAATAAAATGTAAATTATGATTAAAGTAATATACAATCAAGTTACTGGACAGAATTTTCACTGTAGTTGAGTAAATGTTATCCTCTTTAGCCTATTATGTCGTTACAAATCATAGCGAGGTATCCCAAACATCAACCATGAAAAACGTAAATGGATGAACTAAATGAAATTAATCCAAATAATGAAACAATTGACACAACAACGCAACTGGATACAAAACTTAAATGCCACTACAAAAAAGTTATAGCAAGTGTAGAGAATCACTTTTCTCCGCGTACGGAAGTTCCTTGATGTCACGTCCCACAGGCAAATTGTTTGCCGAATTTCTGAATCTATAAAGACGACTTTATTCCGCAAACTACCTTACGGTATGTGGCGGAGGGTAATTTTTGTACCACTGTCTGCTTTCCCCTTTCCTATTCCATTCACGGGTGACGCGTGCGAAGAATGATTGTCGGTAAATCTCCGTTTTATCTCTAATTTCTTGGATTTTCTCAGTGTGATCATTTCATCAGGCTTATACGTAGGGAATTGATATGTTGCTTGACTCTTCCCGGAACTTGCTCTTTCGGATTCCGACAAACAAGTGTTCGTTAAGTCTGTGCTTTCATAGATGTATTGCACTTCCGTAAGATTCTCCCAATGAATCTCAGCCCTGCATCCGCTTTAACCACTATTTCTTTTATGTAGTCACTCCACTTTAGGTCGCTCCAGATGTTTACTCATAGTTATTTTACGGTAGTTACTGTCTCCAGTGGTTTTCCACCAATAATGTAATCAAGCAGTAATGTATCTCTTCGCGTATTTATACGAATTTCATTATATTCATTTACATTCATTTAAGTTGCAATTCTTTGGACCAGTCATATATGCTCGGTCGGTGTTCTTAGAGTTCGCTGCAGTTACTGAAGCTGTCTTCTTGTAGACCACCCCATCATCTGCGAACACCGTTCTGCAGCTTCTGAAGTGATCTACTAGGTCATTTACATAGGGTTACGAGCTGTCATGTTTAGATAAGATTATGTGATCCATATCTCAAACTGAACTGTCTGTGTAGCCAAAACAAAAAAAAAAAAAAACAGGAACACAGTTCACTCGTTTTTCTCCCCACTGCTTCACCTGCATATGCAGTTGACGCATACGTATATTGAACACACATCCCTTCTCTCACTCTCTGTCCATTTCTTCCTCCCTCTGTCTGTCCACCTCATCCTCCCACCTCTATCCATCTCCTCCTCCCCCTCTCTTTGCTTATTTTCTCCAATCCATCTCTCTTTCCATCTCCACCATGACCCCCTCCTTTTTCACTTGCCCTCACAACCACTCTACACCTTCCAGTTTCCTCATGCAGATTCCCCTCCTCACATCTATCTATCCATTTCCTCCTGGCCCTACCTGTAAGGGCCCAGAAAATCGTATCTTGCCTCAGACATGGAGGCTACCCAGGCAAGCAGGTTGATCTGACAGGCCTACACTGCCACACAACTGCCTGTTGTGTAGAGCAGCCTATACGCCAGAGGCTGAAAGAAAAGCGTTGTTTGTATTCTTTGCTCCTATTGGACCTAGGAGGTTATAAATACTGCAGTGCTAATACTTGTGAGGCCTACTGTTTCTGTGCTAAGTTTGGTCAAAATCAAACTGGAGGAGATGCCGAACATACACTCTGCTTTACATAGATATAACATATATTATAAAGAGTAACGGTCCGATCACATTTCCTTGAGATTATCCTCAAATTACCTTTACATCAAACTTCCTGGCAGATTAAAACTGTTTGCCCGACCGAGACTCGAACTCGGGACCTTTGCCTTTCGTGGGCAAGTGCTCTACCAACTGAGCTACCGAAGCACGACTCACGTCCGGTACTCACAGCTTTACTTCTACCAGTATCCGTCTCCTACCTTCCAAACTTTACAGAATCTCTTCTGCGAACCTTGCAGAACTAGCACTCCTGAAAGAAAGGATACTGCGGAGACATGGCTTAGCCACAGCCTGGGGGATGCTTCCAGAATGAGATTTTCACTCTGCAGCGGAGTGTGCGCTGATATGAAACTTCCTGGCAGATTAAAACTGTTTGCCCGACCGAGACTCGAACTCGGGACCTTTGCCTTTCGCGGGCAAGTGCTCTACCAACTGAGCTACCGAAGCACTACTCATGTCCGGTACTCACAGCTTTACTTCTATCAGTATCCGTCTCCTACCTTCCAAACTTTACAGAAGCTCTTCTGCGAACCTTGCAGAACTAGCACTCCTGAAAGAAAGGATACTGCGGAGACTGTGACTTCCGGACGTGAGTCGTGCTTCGGTAGCTCAGTTGGTAGAGCACTTGCCCGCGAAAGGCAAAGGTCCCGAGTTCGAGTCTCGGTCGGGCAAACAGTTTTAATCTGCCAGGAAGTTTCATATCAGCGCACACTCCGCTGCAGAGTGAAAATCTCATTCTACCTTTACATCAGTTGATTTTTATATCATATAGAGTACTGTGTCGACCTCTGCCTGTAAGGAAGAACCGAATTCAGTCACAGCCCTTGTCTGATACCTGGTTAGCTTGCATTATTTCACTAAACTGCTCTGTGGGATGCTGTCGAATTCCCTCCTAAACTCAACGAACAGGACATCAGCCTAGACCCTGATGTCTATGGCACTCTGGATCTTATACACAGAAAGAGTTTCGCAAGATCTATGCTTGCGAAATCCCTGTGGATTTTCATTCTCCGAAATTGTCATCATAAATGGGCAAGAAAGATGTCCCATAATTCCACACAGAATAGTCATATAATTATATGTATCTGCCCCATGAGCCTTCTTGAAAACGAGAATGAACTGGGTTTTGTTCCAATCGCTAAGTGTCTGTTGCCTCGGCAATCTACCATAAATTATTGCTAAAATGGAAGCGATCTCTGTAGAATCTCACAGGAATCTCATTCGGGTGAGATGCCTTCCCACTATTGCACGATTGTAGTTTTCTTTTCTATTTCCTAACCACTAATATCGATGCCTACCATTTTAGGATTCATACAATGACTAAGATGACTAAAAGGATGAACCGTTTTACAACCTTCCACAATGAAACAGTTTCAGACCTTCTCTCACTCATTTTCCGTTTCGACGTCCGTGTGATCACCGAGCGACTCAATAGATAATTTGGATGCGCTTATTGACTTTACAGAGGACCAAAAATTCTTAGGGATCATGGTCAGAGCAGGCGGAAAAAAATTACTTAGAAATTCACTGAACGGTGCTCTCATTGTTCTTTTTGCGCTCATTTTCGCTTTTTTCAGCTTTTGTTCGTGAGGTAATCTTTGACTTCACTTAAATCTGTGATGGAACTCTCCTTGGTTTCTTAGGCTTGGGTATTACGTCTTAAAAACTTGCTCGGCACATACATCTGTAAGGAGTGTTGAATAGTGCTTTTGAATTCCATCCAGTTGTACTCCACATCTTCGTGCTCATAACTGAATATTGATGTTGATTTCCCGGATACTCTGCAGTTTGCATCCTGTCATTCTAGCTAAGCAAACAAATTTTCTTACCTTTCCCCTGGCTGCGTTTCTTGTAACACTAGTAGTCGCTGCCGCCATCACAGCCTTATGATCACTGATGGTCTGTAACGTATTCTCAAAGCTGAAATATATGTAAGGCGCTACACTCATGAGTTGGTACTCTCTGTTCGAGGTCATTTTCAGACAAAACTTTCAGAATAATATTACACGAATGTCTGTCTCTGACAACACGTGTGATCATTTGGCTCTCCCATTCTATATCTGGTAAACTGAAGTCTGTCCATATTACAAATGTGATCAGGGAACTTTCTCACAACACTCTGCAAATTCTCTCAGAAACGCTCTGCCGCTGTAGCTCCTGGCGCACGTGGTCTATAAAAGCATTCGATTGCCATGTTTGCCTCCTTTTTGATGTTTAATTTCATCCACATTAATTCACATTCTGAATATGTAATAGCCCCACTAGATATCATCGAATTATTTACACTGCAATAAATACTTGGCGATCATTGGCGTATAACCTAACCTTACGATGTATTTTCCATTTAAATTTAGTATTTCGTTGCTGTTCACTTCCTAATTCAACCAACTTCTTTTTGTTACACTATCTAGGTGTTATTGTCTTTAATAAGCGACACTAATTCTAGGACCTCATCGTGGATGTTGTTGAAGTTTACTAGTACAATATTAAACGTTTCTGTTTCCGAGTGCAGGACGAATGTTCTCTGAGAATAATATTGTCGATCTATCTTCGGTTTCGTCACAGATCCGAGGAAGAGTTCGAATCTAAAAAAAGGCCACATGTTTATGCTACCCAGTTACCCGGTGGCCTACAATTACCCATGCTATAGCAGAGGTCAAAACATTCGCATTAGATATAGTTGCAGAATGATGTGAGACTCTGGTTTAGACCTTCCACTCTGCTGAGCATTCATTCAGGAACCGAGTTGGCAGGAAAGTCTGCCATCGGTCCAACATTGCGAGGCATCATGTCCTGGCTCACGTATGTGTTATCAACGCTGGCTAGCACATCGTACCTGTTAGTAGTGGGACAGCCGTGCGGCTAGTTACCAGTTTCGATCACTGCCCAGAGATATGCGAACTCTGCACTGTCTACCACACACCTTCGACTGAAAACAGGCATCGCATTGGAAGACGCTGTGACAATGGAGCTACCAAGGGGGTTTCAATGGAACAAAGGTGTTGCAGCTTTCGCCACCGGTGTTCCATTGCCGTTCCATGACAAAATATAATTCAGAAAATTATACTTTCACATATTTCTTTACGCAAATTACAAATATGCATTAGAAAAGCACTCTAACATCTAATCATATTTTACAAATAGCCTTTCCATATCACAGCTATGTTTCGATAAAATTTAAAGGCAATAATTTTTAAATAAATTTAGGTGACTCGTTAAAGAATACCGATACAACCTGCTCTTTTTTCCAGTCGCTTGAAACTTTGTCCTGAGCGAGAGTTTCACGATAAATCCAATCTAAGTAAGGGGCCAATGCCTCAGAGTATTCTCTGTAAAACCGAACTGGGATTCCATCTGCAGCTGGTGACATATTTGTTTCCAACTCATTCATTTGCTTCTCTACACCAAGGATGTCTGTTACTATGTCCTTCATATGGGAGTCGGTGCGACGATCAAACGACGGTACGTTTATACGATCCTCCTGCGTGAATGATTTATTAAACGTAGGATTTAAAACTTCGGCTTTCCTTTCGCCGTGTCGTATTGCCAATTCAGACTTGTCAAAGAGCTGATGGATATGAGCCTTCGACCCGCTTACGCATTTAACGTAGGACCAGAATTTTCTCATGTCCAAAGGAACATTGCATCGTAATTCACAATAACACACGCGATGTACTGTATTTATTCACCTACACAGGGCTGATTACTTTCAAAAAACTGTCTCGCCTGTACGGGAATATAAATAATGGATTACGGTGGATGACGACACATGGAAGCTTGAATCTGATCGTGAGCGGAAAATGCAAGTTCGAGTCCCGGTCTGGCACAAATTTTCATTGTTGTCATTCCATTATACAGCTGATGGTTGTCTATATTCGCAACTGCGAAAACATTTCGTCTAAGAATTTCCTCGAGTTCTCGGTAAGACCTTGTGCTAAGGTGTGGCGGTGACAGTGGCTGCGTGCTTCGCACATCTCTCTTTTTATAGATGCACGACTTTCTGTTAATTTCGCCTGTCGTCATTTCCCTGTGAATGGAAAGTGCAACAATCTCTGTTCCCTCAGCAATTTCCGAATTTTGTTATTAAACCACTGCGGGTCTTATCCCGAAATCATCTTAGTCGGCACATGCTTCTCCTGGGCGCTGTTTACAATCCGTTTAAACTTTGCCCATAATTATACAATTACGAATCCAGAATGCTGTTAAGTCACATTGTTTCATTCGTTACAGGGGACCTATTTCAGCCAATAGCCATTGTCAGGTAATCTGTATTTAAACGGTACATAATTTTGGTACAATAATACCTTATTACTAAATATTAACTATACAACATTGTTATAAAATTTGTTCCATACATCACACGTTATCGCGGTTCTGTCGCTGTCTTTGTTTTAACTACACTCCATTAGTGTTCTTGGAGTAATAATGGTTGGTTGTATTAGACATTACTTGTTATCTAATATAATTTTCAGATTGTCTTCCATTTATTTAGAGCAATAATTATGACAGATTATGTGACAGATATACCAGTGGTATTGGATTGTTACAATCAGTTGTGTCTAGTATGGTATAATTTTTGTAATCTTTGAAATTAATTATAAAACAGACTAAGTTCATAACATTAATAAACATACCCTATAATCTACACTTTTTTATAATTGATTTCAAATATTACATGATATTCGCTGACTTTCTCCAGCAGCGTTTTCAAAAATGGTTAATGGGTAATCTTTGCTAGTGGTATCGTTAGTGGTCTTGTGAAAGCTCTTAGTGTTTCGTAATATTTTGTGTGTCTATCCGTTTTCTTGATTGATTACTTCGATAAAGTATTCGATGTATTATTTTTCTTTTCGTCGATTCGTTCATTAATAATGTTAGTGGACAGTTGTGTGTATGTAAATAGATTTCCATCTCTTCCACAACGTTCCTTAGTGGTCCTTTGGATGTTACGTGCTGAATTTGGATAGCTTGTTCTAAATTATCTGTTATCTGCTGTACGTCGTTCGGTTTCTAAATGGTGGGAAAAAGTTTCGCTGTATCTCATGTGGTTGTGGTATATAACACAGAAGTTTGAACCCGTCTGGCATGTCTAGAATTTATTACAATCCAATTTTGTACGTACCTTGGTACGAGTGAATTGCTAATTTCGTTTCACCCGATTCAATTTGTGAGGTAATATTGTGTCGTGTTTGATAAACGAATCTTATGTATGTATTTTTTAGTAGCGACTTAACTTAACTAGATTTCTTTCTTAGGTATGTAGTTGGCATGTATGGGAATTTCTGTTTGACTGGTGTTTCTGTTGTGTTATTTCTTGTCTTATAGTCTACTCTACTGCTTTTATATTTCTGTTGCATAGTTGAAGGACTATTTGTGGATTATAATCATTACTTTTCTTGTAGAGTCGTGTTCTGATGGTAGCTTTATTATTCTATTTACTATGGAGTGAAAGTAAGCGTATTTTAGTGTGCACTAATAATATTTTCTGTTGTAGTAAGCTTTCTGTAGATTTCAGATTTTTGTGCATTAATGCTTTTATGATAAATTCAATATAATATATTGTTTTATTATTTTCTGGCTCTATTATAAATTCGATTTTGGTATTCAGGGCATTTAGTGTCTTGTGTATTTGTTGGATGTCTGAATTGTCTCCGTATACCAGCATTATTGTATTATCAACATACCTGTAGTAATATATGGCATTTTTAGTCATAGAGCTTTCTTGTCGCAATAGAGAAAAGTGCCCATGATACACACCGACGAAATTATACTATTATTAAAATTAGTACTAGAGCAAAACAATTTTCAGTAAAATAACAAAATTTATACACAAACAGGTGGTGTACCTATGGGATGCAGTATAGCTCGTACTATACCAGATACATTTCTAAATACGCTAGAAGAAAAATTTTTCAACAACAAAAACACTTTCACTAAAAGAATCATATATTACTACAGATGCTGATGAGACAATAATATTAGTGGAAACAATTGAAACATCCGACAAATACAATAGACACTAAAAACACTGCATTCCAAAATCAAAATTGATAGAGAAGCAGAAAGTAATAAGGCAATACATTTCATCGACCTTATCACAAAAAGCATTAACACTGTAAGTTGGCTGTTTAAGTTTTTTTATTGGTAACGCCGCCGCCACGTAGCGCTCTGTATGAAAATCCCTGGCTGTGCCCTGTGGAGCCTGTGGCTGGTTGGCATTGGTGTAATACTCGCCATTGTAGTGTTGGGCAGCGGCAGCTGGATGCTAACAGCGCGTAGCATTGCGCAGTTGGAGGTGAGCCGCCAGCAGTGGTGGACGTGGGGAGAGAGATGGCGGAGTTTTAAAATTTGTAAGAATTGGTGTCACGAACTGATTTATATATTATGACTATTAAGGTAAATACATTGTCTGTTCTGTATTTAAATCTTTCATTTGCTAACTATGCCTGTCAGTAGTTAGTGCCTTCAGTAGTTTGAATGTTTTATTTAGCTGGCAGTAGTGGTGCTCGCTGCATTGCAGTAGCTCGAGTAACGAAGATTTTTGTGATGTAAGTGATTTGTGAAAGGCATAGGTTAATGTTAGTCAGGGCCATTCTTTTGTAGGGATTTTTGATAGTCAGATTGCGTTGCGCCAAAAACTATTGTGTGTCAGTTTAAGCACAGTCGCATATAATTGTTCAAAGGGGACGTTTCAACACAAACAAATTTTAAATCTACCGAAAGCTTACTGCAACAGACAATAATGTTAATGCACATTCATGTCACTCAGAAAGGTACAAAAACGCTTATTTTTACGGCATGTATCATGGACCCTCTCAACTATGTTGCAAAGTTATTTCCATAAAGACACCGTTACGGTGTGGCTAATGGACGTAAAGTAATTTGTAGAGATGATCATGATGTCACTTATCTTGATGTTGCTGAATATACGTTGTACATGTGGCTTCGTTGTCTAGGCGACGATTGATTCCTTTGTTGCTCCGGATGAAAAGAAGGTGCGGGTTTTGATTATTACCAGACCATCTAAATCAGGAAGCAGGATTCCACGATTTTTTGTTTGGAAAGAAAACACATATTTACTGTCAGAACTTTGAACTCGAAAATAATTTAGTAAATTTCACACTCTCGAATCACATAAATAAAGTACCACGTGCATTGTGGACACCACACGTTTATTAAGAAACACACATAAAAACAACAACTCTCGATCGCAGCCAAAACACAAGAGCCCAAAATCACGTTGCTGACCAAAGAACTTACAATTTCTGTATCGGTTATTGATACCGCATTTTTAAGTTAAATGAAATATCAAATAGCATAAAGGATAATTCAGAGACAATAATAATGAGAGTGACAAAATTGTACATATAAATAATGCAAGTCAAACTTTTAGAAATAATAAAAGTCGTAATGTAAATACACACACTCTCAAATTTGCATTGATCGTAACACCTACCTAACATCATACTAAGCGAATGATTTTCGAAAACAACTTCAATTAGTGTATAATATCTCATAACAAAATGGACTCTATTGGTTAGTTCCATTACACATGATAAATAGAGTAATAAACCTAATATTAGAACACGACTCTATCAAAAAGAAATTAGAATCGTACAATATGTGGCGTAGCATAATGACTAAAATCCAAAAATAGTCGCTCAAATATACAACAAATATACCAAAGCAGTAGAAGCTGCTATACGAAAAGAAATAACACACGTCCAGATCGTACGCTTGCGCTATCACTTCAGACCTCTAACCTCCATCACCACTAACAATAAATTTCCAACCTCCATCACTGGTATTAACCTCCAACCGCGAGTCCGTCCATCGACACACAGTCTCTTACATAGGGAGCACAGTGTTGTCACAGTTATTAACGCAGTCTATCGTGCTGCAAACATACAAACATATAAAAATCCTCCTTACATTCTTAAATACAAAAACCACCACGATTTAGCGAAACCAGTCTCGCAGCCAAAAAATTGGAAAATGGATGCCAAAAGCAATCGAAACAGTGATTCTGAACGGCTAGTCCAAAGAAGTAGATGTGCTGAGTTTATTTATGCCCATCATTTCCACCGACACGATATCTCATTTTAAACGACTGCATTGGGCTGTGTTCGTCTGGCATTCTGAATGTCCACCAACAAGGTACATGGACAGTCGCTTCTATTGTGTCGATCAAAAGTGAAAAATCCATGCTCTTCACATCATCGATTATACGTTGCGTGCTCGCGAGTGGGAGAACCGGAAAATTCACTTGGTTTTGCAGAAGACGGTAAGAACAATAACATTCATAATCCCAAAACACTTCAACAAACCTTTCCAAATTTAATTTTATACACAAAAAATCACTGTCAATGGTTTATTTTGTACATACACCGTCAGAAAAAAGTCACAACACCAGAAAATAGTTAACGTAGGGTAATGAAGTTTCTGGAATACATTTATCTTGGTAACATATTGAAGTGAATAACATTGTAAAATCACAGGTTAACGTAAACGAGATAATCCACTGGAATGATGCTACATTAATGTAACAGAAATATTCAGCGCAAACATGCAGACGTGCATGCATTGTGTTGTACAAGGTGCCGGATGTCATTTTGTGGAATGGAAGTCTATGTCTGCTGCACTTGTTTGTCGGTCAGTACAGGGACGTTAATGCTGGATGATGCTGGAGTCGTCGTCCGATGATGTCCCATACATGCTCTACTGGAGACAAATCTGGTGATCCAGCAGAAAAAGGTGACATATCGACACTCTGTAGAGCATGTTGGGGTACAGCAGCGGTGAATGGGCGAACGTTATCCTGTTGGAAAACAGTCCGTGAAATTCTGCTTAAGAATGGTAGCACAAGACGTCGAATCATCAGATCGACGTACAAATTTGCAGTTAGGGCGGGTGGAATAAACACGAGAGTGCTCCTGCTGTCATACGGAATCTAACTCAAGAAAATAACTCCAGATATAGGTCCAGTGTATCAAACACACAAACAGATTGGTTACAGGCCCTCAACTGGCCTCCTTCTAACCAACACACGATCATCACTAGCACCGAGGCAGAACCAGATTTCATCATTAAACTCAAGAGGTCTTCACCCTGCCCACCAGTGAGCTCTGGCTTGACACCACTGAAATCGCAAATTACGGTGGTTTGCGGACAGTGGAATGCTTGCTACAGCCCTTCTGCCTCGGACTGTCCTTGAAGTAAACCTATTTGTAACACTTCGTTGTATCACTGTCGTGTCAAATGCTGCAGATACAGTAAGAGGCGCCAAAACCAAACGAACGAAATAGAGAACGCAATACTGTAACAAAATAAGGAAACAAATAAGAACAAATTATTCTGTTATTATTAAACAATAGAGCGTGTAATGTTCAAATGTGTGTGAAATCTTATGGGACTTAACTGCTAAGGTCATCAGTCCCTAAGCTTACACTCTTCATAACCTAAATTATCCTAAGGACAGACACACACACCCATGCCCGAGGGAGGACACGAACCCCCGCCGATACCAGCTGCAGCTTGTAATGCAATCTGTTGCTAATACATACGATCTGTACTTGTGGCCCATGTCTAAAGGAGGTGTGGAGTAATAGGCTTGAGTTATGCTGGAAAATGGATCCTTTAGAACTAATGTGCGCGCTCCACTTACTCAGATGTCAGTTCACAGTAGGAAGATTAACGAATGTTTCCTACGTTCTGTATCGTCAGACAATAACAGAAGATTGCAACAAAATTTTTAGTGTGGATATCCACGACTGGAGAACTGCAACATGATGAAAAAGACCGTTTCAGCTGTATGATAAATTTTTACTTATGATCCAATTAGTTTCATGGCCTTAGAGCCACATCTTCACGGATACATATTTACTCCGTTTGAAATAAATTATGAAATAAATAATTCTCCCTGGAGAGTGGCTCTAGCGCCGCGAAACTAGTTGGGTCATAAAGATTTATCATACAGCTGCAGCGGTCTTTTTCATTAACATAAAATAACAGAGTCATTTGTCCGTCCTCTTTTGTTTACTGAATTATGTAGGTAATTCGTAATAGCAAAGTGCCTACAGTGTGACAGATGTGTTTCACAGTATCGGCGATGAGGAACTGGTCTAGGGCTTAAAGTGTGCATTTTAGATCCCATGTTGTAAGGTGGTCGTGTCATTTTGGTTTTTGTTTGTTATCGATGTGATTGTCAGAGAGACAATAAGTTAGGTTACTATTAAACAATCTTTGGTCTTGTCATGGCATATTCTTCGCCTTTGCGCAGTCTGATTCATTCTTAGTTGAAGTGCGGTAGGTGATAGACGTATTCAGTAGTTCTGTGTTGATTTGTGATGGTATCTGTTATATGAGCAACGATGTATTGTAAAGGACGGTAAGGATGAATGTAATGTGTATTTTGGAAGACGAAAAGGATATAAAATTTGAATGATGTTATTATTCTTGAACAGAAGAAATCTGAGGTAAGACTGCGCAGCTTGAAGTGATTATTGTTAGATAGCTAACTTGCTCAGAGCTGAGGTAAAGACCATCCCACTTCCCTGAGTGATGCATTAATCTATTAACTGATTAAGCTGTTTGGTTTTTATAGAAATGGTTCAAATGGCTCTGGGCACAATGGGACTTAACAGAACTACTTAAACCTAAGTAACGTAAGGACATCACACTCATTCATGCCGAGGCAGGATTCGAACCTGCAACGGTAGCGGTCGCACGGTTCCAGACTGTAGCGCCTAGAAACGCTTGGCCACAGCCGCCGGCTGGTTTTTATAGAAATCCTCTGATAACATTGTAGTCTCTTTAAATCATTGTTCACTTTGTTAAGCACAATATTGTCCAGGTGTATGTTATTTGTCAAGATCACGCGAAGTTATACTCTGTCTTTTGAATATACATTTCATTCTAAAATCGTTGTTTTGGAATAGCATTTCTTAGGAATGGTTACTCTCTCCACGCTTCTATGTATGATTATGAATTACCATATTAAAAGTTAGAAATTTTATTTTGAAATAGAAATCTAGCTTCGCCACTGCTTATTTGTTGTTGTGCTTTTGATAAGTATGCAAGAATCTTGTCATGATGCGAGGTAAATGAAAATTTTTATTAGGGTCAGATAATTGTCTCACTATCGTTGCGGATCTAATATAAACACAATCTGCATTCAGATCAGTTACAGTTCATTTCAAACGAAATGCACACTATTTTTTTTAATCGATATTTATTCTACATGTTTGAAAGTTTTACAGTGTGTAGATACATACTTTAGGAATAATATTTTCATTTCTCCAAATAATTTCCATCCTTCTCAACTGCCTTACGCCATTTTGGAACCATCAAATGTATACCCGGACGGTAAAATTCTGGATCAACCTGTTCGAGCCACTGTTTGGCAGCGTTTCCCAAAGAGAGGATAATCACATGGAGCCAGGTCAGGACTGTACGGTGGGTGTTTCAGTGTTGTGTATCCGAGTTTTGTGATCGCTTTCATGATTTTTTGACTCACATGTGGCCGTGCATTATCGTGCAACCGCAAAATATCCTGCTTTTGCCGATGTGGTCGAACACGACTCAGTCGAGCTTGAAGTTTCTTCAGTGTCGTGACATATGCTTCAGAATTTATGGTGGTTTCACTTGGCATGATGTCCACAAGCAAGTGTTCTTCGAAATCGAAAAACACCGTAGCCATAACTTTTCCGGCAGAAGGTGCGGTTTAGAATTTTTTTTTCGTGGGTGAATTTGGATGATGTCACTCCATTGAGTGCCTCTTCATCTCTGGTGAAAAATGATGCAGCCATGTTTCATCACCTGTCACAATTCTTCCAAGAAATTCATCTCCACCATTCTCATACTGTTCCAAAAGTCCGCTGCATAGGATTTTCCTTCTTTCTTTGTGAGCCACTGTCAACATCCTGGGAACCCACCTAGCACAAACCTTTTTTACGTCCAACACTTTCAGAATTCTGCAAACACTCCCTTCGCCTATCCCAACATAGCGTGACAATTCGTTGACTGTGATGCGTCTGTCAGCAGTCACCAATTCGTTAACTCTCTGCACATTGTCTAGAGTGTGTGCTGCACGAGGACTGCCGCTGCGAGGACAATCCTCAGTATTGCCGTACCCGCTTTCATCGCGTAACCTGCTCTCCCATCCACTAACTGTACTGCGATTGATAGCAGCATCTCCATACACCTTTTTCAACATCTTGTGGATGTTACCCACTGTCTCATCTTTACAGCACAGGAATTATATGACAGCACGTTGGTTCTGACGAAAGTCAAGTGTAACGGTCGTCTTGAAGACGTGCTGTAACGGCGCTACTCACGGGAACAGGTTGAACTAAGTTTGAAAACAAAAGGCAAGGATGTATCTAACACTGTAAAACTTTCACACATGCAGAATGAAAACTGTATTTTTACAAAGATAGTGTGCATTTCTTTTGGAATGACCCTCGTAGGCACTGTTTAGTCAATGATTAGCAGACGAGTTTAAATTGGATAACAGTTGGTGGGTAGATGTTGTTGTTGTTGTGGTCTTAAGTCCTGAGACTGGTTTGATGCAGCTCTCCATGCTACTCTATCCGGTGCAAGCTTCTTCATCTCCCAGTAGTTACTGCATCCTACATCCTTCTGAAACTGCTTAGTGTATTCATCTCATGGTCTCCCTCTACGATTTTTACACTACACGCTGCCCTCCAATGCTAAATTTGTGACCCCTTTATGCCTCGAAACATGTCCTACCAACCGATTCCTTCTTCTACTCAAGTTGTCCCACAAACTTCTCCTATCTCCAATTCTGTTCAGTACCTCCTCATTAGTTATGTGATCTACCCATCTAATCTTCAGCATTCTACTGTAGCACCACATTTCGAAAGCTTCTATTCTCTTCTAGTCCAAACTATTTGTCGTCAATGTTTCACTTCCATACATGGCTACACTCCGTACATATACACTCCTGGAAATGGAAAAAAGAACACATTGACACCGGTGTGTCAGACCCACCATACTTGCTCCGGACACTGCGAGAGGGCTGTACAAGCAATGATCACACGCACGGCACAGCGGACACACCAGGAACCGCGGTGTTGGCCGTCGAATGGCGCTAGCTGCGCAGCATTTGTGCACCGCCGCCGTCAGTGTCAGCCAGTTTGCCGTGGCATACGGAGCTCCATCGCAAGCTTTAACACTGGTAGCATGCCGCGACAGCGTGGACATGAATCGTATGTGCAGTTGACGGACTTCGAGCGAGGGCGTATAGTGGCCATGCGGGAGGCCGGGTGGACGTACCGCCGAATTGCTCAATACGTGGGGCGTGAGGTCTCCACAGTACATCGATGTTGTCGCCAGTGGTCGGCGGAAGGTGCACGTGCCCGTCGACCTGGGACCGGACCGCAGCGACGTACGGCTGAACGCCAAGACCGTAGGATCCTACGCAGTGCCGTAGGGGACCGCACCGCCACTTTCCAGCAAATTAGGGACACTGTTGCTCCTGGGGTATCGGCGAGGACCATTCGCAACCGTCTCCATGAAGCTGGGCTACGGTCCCGCACACCGTTAGGCCGTCTTCCGCTCACGCCCCAACATCGTGCAGCCCGCCTCCAGTGGTGTCGCGACAGGCTTGAATGGAGGGACGAATGGAGACGTGTCGTCTTCAGCGAAGAGAGTCGCTTCGGCCTTGGTGCCAATGATGGTCGTATGTGTGTTTGGCGCCGTGCAGGTGAGCGCCACAATCAGGACTGCATACGACCGAGGCACACAGGGCCAACACCCGGCATCATGGTGTGGGGAGCGATCTCCTACACTGGCCGTACACCTCTGGTGATCGTCGAGGGGACACTGAATAGTGCACGGTACATCCAAACCGTCATCGAACTCATCGTTCTACCATTCCTAGACCGGCAAGGGAACTTGCTGTTCCAACAGGACAAGGCACGTCCGCATGTATCCCGTGCCACCCAACGTGCTCTAGAAGGTGTAAGTCAACTACCCTGGCCAGCAAGATCTCCGGATCTGTCCCCCATTGAGCATGTTTGGGACTGGATGAAGCGTCGTCTCACACGGTCTGCACGTCCAGCACGAACGCTGGTCCAACTGAGGAGCCAGGTGGAAATGGCATGGCAAGCCGTTCCACAGGACTACATCCAGCATCTCTACGATCGTCTCCATAGGAGAATAGCAGCCTGCATTGCTGCGAAAGGTGGATATACACTGTACTAGTGCCGACATTGTGCATGCTCTGTTGCCTGTGTCTATGTGCCTGTGATTCTGTCAGTGTGATCATGTGATGTATCTGACCCCAGGAATGTGTCAATAAAGTTTCCCCTTCGTGGGACAATGAATTCACTGTGCTCTTATTTCAATTTTCAGGAGTGTACTTTCAGGAACGACTTCCTGATACTTAAATCTATACTCGATGATAACAAATTTCTCTTCTTCAGAAACGCTTTCCTTGCCGTTGCCAGTCTACATTTTATATCCTCTCTACTTCGACCATCATCAGTTATTTTTCTCCCCAAATAGTAAAACTCCTTTACTACTTTAAGTGTCTCATTTCCTAATCTAATTCCCTCAGCGCCACCCGACTTAATTCGACTACATTCCATTATCGTCGTTTTGCTTTTGTTGATGTTCATCTTATATCCTCCTTTGAAGACACTGTCCATTCCGTTCAACTGCTCTTCCAAGTCCTTTGCTGTCTCTGACAGAATTACAATGTCATCGGCGAACCTCAAAGTTTTTATTTCTTCTCCACGGATTTTAATATCTACTCCGAATTTTTCTTTTGGTTCCTTTACTGCTTGCTCAATATACACAAGGAATAACACCGGGGAGGGGCTACAAACCTGTCTCACTCCCTTCCCACCACTGCTTCACCACTGCTTCCCATTCATGCCCCTCGATTTTTATAACTGCTATCTGGTTTCCGCACAAATTGTACATAACCTTTCGCTCCCTGTATTTTACCCCTGCCACTTTTAGAATTTGAAAGAGAGTACTCCAGTCAACATTATCAAAAGATTTCTCCAAGTCTACAAATGCTAGAAACGTAGGTTTACCTTTCCTTAATCTTTCTTCTAAGATAATTCGTAGGGTCAGTATTGCCTCACGTGTTCCAACATTTCTACGGGATCCAAACTGATCTTCCCAGATGTCGGCTTCTACCAGTTTTCCCATTCGGCTGTAAAGAATTCGAGTTAGTTTTGGGTACATAGACTTTGATAATATGTAGAGTTTTATAGAATATGGGGTAAATTGCGGCCTAATTTCATATAGAAACAAATATAGTGGAGAGGTTACAATGATTACAAGACGATTTTGTCTGGTTTTGGTCCACAATGACATCTCTCATAATATGAAGTACCTTCTTTTCGAAAACTCTGTGCACTTTCCGTTCCTCACTGCGTGCCTACAACGCTACAAATCGGCATACACTCAGGCGGTGGACACTGTTTATAATGTTTGGGTTGATCAGCGCAGATTGGAGGTGGTGATCACTTGGCGACACGCGGGGTCTCCATTCGTCAATCGCCACTCAGCTGTCTCCGTCGGATGTCGGTCTCTCGCTCACCCGGCGCGACGCAGCTGCGGCCGCCGGCCGTCAGGCGTGCCTGATAACGCACCGGGCGTCGGGCGTCTCTGGGATTAGACACAGCCACGCCCTGGACGCCACGTGTCGGCGGGACGGCTGGGCACACGTCTGCTGTTGCCCGGGGACGCGCGGCACGGGCAGCTCTGGCGCCGGTCAGTCACCAAGGTCACGCGCCGAGCACCACCTCGCCGAAGGCGAAACTGAAAGTTCAGACAGCGTTTTCCGCTGACGTGTTAACATGTTATGCCCGAATCAACTTCGCTAGCCTGAACAAATATAGATTTCCTGGGCGTTAAAAAAAAAAAAAAAAAAAAAAAAAAAAAAAAAAAAAAAAAAAACTGCGAAGAAATCACCTGAATCGGACCTAAATCTTGTGTTGTACATGTACAGACAAAAAATATGATTTCAGTTTCAGAAAAATTTGATGATTTAATCAACAGGGAAGCTTCACAGAATGAGCAAGTCAGTAACGCATTGGAGGCAGTTATCCGGTTTAGCACTGATTGACAGAGTTTTTGGGTGTTCTCCTGAGAAATATCGCCCCCAATTCTATCCTGCTGGTTCGGTAGCCAGTCAGAATCCCGAGTGGTTGGAAGGCCCTGCACATAATCCTCCAAATGTTCTAAACTGGTTGATTCGTGGAAGGAGGCCAAAGATTAGATTTGATTAGTATCTGTTCCATAGATAATGAATACGACACTTCGTAATGATGTGGAACGTGACAGGTTAATAAAAGGTATCTATACAAGATATTAGATTACACAAAATATTAGATTACACTTAATATTTTTAATTCTTTTTTTTTAACTTTTCGTGGGGTTTGGGGAAATTACCCACTTAGTATATCCAAAAATTCATCTAATGGGTAGAAGGAGTTGCCATAAAGAAATTCGTTTAATTTTCTTTTAAATGCCATATGGCTATCTGTGAGGCATTTGATGCTATTATGTAAGTGACCAAAGACTTTCGTGGCAGCATAATTTACCCCCTTCTGAGACAAAGTTAGATTTAACCTTAAGTGGTTAAGATCATCGTTTCTCCTAGTGTTGTAGCGATGTACACTGCTATTACTTTTGAATTCTTTCGGAATGTTAATAACAAATTTCACAGTGAAGTTCTCTAGCTCTTTAAATAAGTGTCTGCAGGATGAACTTGGATGAGCTCCAGCAATTATTCTGATTACACGCTTTTGTACAATGAACACTCTTTTACTCAATGATGAGTTACCCCAGAATATGATGCCATACCAAAGTAGAGAATGAAAATAGGGGCGGTAAGCTAATTTACTGAGATGTATATCGCCAAAATTTGCAATGACCGTAATAGCATAAGTAACTGAACTCTAAAGTTTCAGCAGATATTCAGTGTGTTTCTTCCAGTTCAACCCCTCATCAATGCATACACCTAGAAATTTTTAATATTCTACCTTAGCCACCGATCTCTGATCGAAGTCTATGTTGATTAATGGTGTCATTCCATTTACTGTGTGGTACTGTATGTACTGTCTTTTGTCAAAGTTTAGTGAGAGGCCATTTGCAAAGAACCACTTAATCATTTTCTGAAAAACATCATATACTATTTCATCAGTTAATTCTTGTCTGTTGCGTGTAATAGGTATACTTGTATAATCGGCAAAAAGAACCAGCTCTGCAACTTCGTGAATATAGAATGGTAAGTCATTAATATATGAGAATAGCAGAGGAACCAAGACCGAACCTTGCGGCACCCCATTCTTGATTGTTCCCCGGTTTGAGAGATCACCAGTTTTTTGCATATTATGTGAACTGCTTATTTCAACTTTCTGCACTCTTCCTGTTAGGTTTGATTTAAACCATTTGAGCGAGGTCATCAGTCCCATTGGATTAGGGGAGGAATCCGCGTGTTCCCTTTCAAAGGAACCACTAAGACATTTACCTATACCGATTTGAGGGAATAACGAAAACTTAAATCAGGATGGCTGGACGCGGGTTTGAACCGTCGTCTTCCCGATTGCGGGTGCAGTGTGCTAACCACTGCGTGACGTCGCTCGGTACGCGACCTTGCTGGCCAAGGTAGGGTTTGGCAAGCGCGAAGACGAGCAGTAGAATCTATCGGGCATTATCTTGCTGAAACGTAAGCCTAGGATGGACTGCCATGAAGGGCAACAAAACCGATCTTAGACTATCGTCCACGTGTCGCTGCGCTGTAGGGACGCCGCGAATGGCAACCAAAGGGGTCCTGCTACGGCACTTCACATCATCACTGCTGTCTGTCGGCCTGTATAGCGGGCGACAGTCACTTTGGTATCTCACCGTTGTCTAAGGTGTCTCCACACACATCTTCGGCCTGGAGTATCATTGAATGGAGCAGAATCGTCTTCAGTGATAAGTCCCGTTTAAAAATGATCTCCGATAATTAGCGAAGACGTGTCTGGAGACTCCCCAGACAGCGGTGGGGTAGTAACCTGACTGTTGGCCGCCATACACTCCTACAACCAGGAGTCATGGTCTGGGGTGTCATTTCTTTTCATAGCACGACAACTTTGGCTGTCATCCGCCAAACCGTTCCTGTTCATCGGTACGTCGACGATATTCTACGCACCGTTTTGTTGCCCTTCATTTCGAGCCACCCTGATGTTACATTTCAGCAAAATAATTCCCTCCTGCTCAAGGTTACAATTTCTACTACTTCTTTCCGTGCTCGCCAAACCCTTTCTTGACCAGCAAGTTCACCGGATCTCTCCCGCAACTGAGAACGTCTGGACCATTATAGGCAGGGCCCTCCAACCCTTTTGGGATTTTAAAGATCTAACGAGCCATTAGGACAGAATTTGCCACGATAACTCTCAGGAGGACAGCCAACAATTCTATCAATCAATGCCAAGCCGAATAACTGCTTGCATAAGGACCAGAGGTGGAACAACGGGTTATTCACTTGCTCATTTGGTGAAGCTCTTTCTCTTGATATATCATCCGGCTTTTCTAAAATTGTAATCGTATGTTTGTCTGTTCATGTTCATCACATCTATCAATTTCCATTCTGTTCGGATAATTCCTTATCGTACGTCTTTTCTTTTTTTGGGTATATTTTATAAGAATGGGCTCACAACTCGATGTAAGCCAAGTATAAATGATTGAGGTTTCTTGTTTCGTCAACATTCAGTATGGCTAGGCTATCACTGAGTATAACGCAGTAGTGAGTATTACTAGCTTCCAATGTGCAAGCAGTGACTTCAGTACTGAAATAGAATCTCCCTACCAAGTAGTTGTACTAGATTAGGAAGACAATAGCAGTTATTCGTGTTCTTTAACAGCCTCTAAAAGAATCTTTATCTCCTGTGTAAATTTTCTCCTACAGGAAATTTATAATACTTTGGGTCAGGAACATAAGGTATGTTTAAGCTACAAGTATTGTAACGCACCCGTAGTTTTTGTAACAAGACATTAATGGTATTCTTCTTTAGAAACTATCACAAGTAATTCAGGCAAAATGTCGCCGAACAGATACAGATTCTCAACTCATTAACGTCATCCTTCTTTTTCTTTCTCTTTAGGTCTCATCCCAAAAACTCTCTGTAACTTTTACATCCAGTGTTTCCCATAGTCCGAATGACAGTCTTACTTCCCCTCTGCCGCCCCCATGCAGTTGCCGAAAGCACCCGATCAGCTATTTCAGAATATAGTGGAAAATATTTCACAAACTTCTGCTTGGCTTTCATTAGGACTTCCTACGTGCATATTTCTTTGCCTATCCTGCTTGAAAATGACTCTACAGTCTAAACTGCGGTCGGGGTGATTGGTATGGAAAGGACACTCAAAGGCGAAGGTCTTGTATGTCAAGAAAAATATTAGCTAATTGTTCGTCGTTCAGAGGTGTGAACAGTATAGCATAGCCTCCGGTAAAAAAGGAGTATAAATAGGTTATCGACATGCAACAATAAAGAAGCCTGATCTGCGCTCTCCGAAAAGAAATAATTATGATCTTTGTCCATTTGTATAAAAAGAATAATCTTTTTTTGTTTCATTGTGTTCTCGTTTCTGATGTTCTAGCTGACGGACGCTTATTGTTCACGCTCTGTATTTCATACCACTATCTGTAGCAATATTAGAATTTGTTTGAATATATACGAAACTACTAGTTATAAAATGTGTTTTTATCAGTAGCAAGTACCTTTCCTGAATGCGTTTTAGTTGCGTAATAATTAAATATTGCCCTGGCCATTTTTATGCAGGCGATGCGATTAATGATAAAAATCATATAAACTCTTTTAATAGTCATTTCATGCTTAAAGTATTAAAAATAACCATCTCAATAAATGGAAAACGGCGTCTTGTAATATTTTCCATTTCGTGTTAGGCCAGAGGTACAGTTTATTGATTAATAGGAATTTCTATAAATCCTTAAGCTGCCATTGCACATAGGCAGCTATCCTGGAGCTTCAAGCCTCGAGGGAAAAAAATCAAGCATTGTGTTTAATGGATTATCGCGTGATATTAAAGAAAGGTTTTTTTAATCCATCGTGAGTAAGACGGATATTTTCACGTTGGGATACGTATGGTATTTCTGGCGATAGCGCCCTGAGAAAATTTACCCATGGCCCTTAACAAACATAAAAGAGTATTTTCAAAACCATTTCGTTCAACAGGAATAACGCCACAGTTATCGTTGTATGAATTAATAGCATTTTCAAAAAGTTACTCGATAACAGCCACTCTTAGAAATAACACAAACCTCTTCATACAACGCGTGTTTTGTTGTATGACAAGTCTTCAGTCACCAAAGTGTGCGCCTACTACTCAATATTTTAGCCGTGGCAGCAACCGGAAGTATGATTCTGAAACCAGTAGTCAAACGACTGACTAGCAGACCAAAATGACTGGACCGTTTCGTTCATTTCATTTCAGTTAACATGCTTCTCTTACCAAAATATATAGTACAGTCTCAGGTACTCTTTGCCAAGATCTCTATATGAATGACCTCTACTGCCTGTAGTACTTTGCGCACTATCGAGATAAGTCGCAGACTTCTTTCTTTACTTTGTCCAGTGCAGTCAGCTGATGTCTGGATTGACAGTTTAACAATTTAAATACTACACTTCACCATCACTTACCATTTCTGTGATCTGCAAATCATCGCTCTCATGACCCAGCGCTTGTTGCTGGCTTCCCTAAAAGCCACGTCTCCGGCAAAGTGCAAGTGACTAGTCAGGACTAGACAGATAGCAAAATAAAGATGAGTTCAGATAAAAAAAAGTAGAACTTCATATCAATGTCGTCGCTACATTTGACAAGGCAGCCGTAGATTGTAGCCAGATTTACACTTGTATTTGTCTAACGAAGCGGAATTAATTCATCACAACGATGGATACAACCGAGTTAATCGTAGACTTTCATGTATACTGCTGAAATAATGATTTCGTGGCCGTTAGCCTCGCCTCTCTGACGATGAAAAGTAGCGTCAAGTTTCACCAGCCACCGGAATCACGATTCGAAGACATACACTAAAATGATGTTGCACCAAGTTGTCATTGGGACCATCGTTATGAACCACATAGGTGAATTCCAATTTCTATGGGCTACAAAATCTCGATTACTGCTTGTGAAACCCCCCGATATCCGTACTAAATACTCTAGTATTAGGTTACTCAAATTATTATTAGTATATTCGTAATTACATTTGTCAGAGGCTTGTGTGATTTTCTTATATGCAAAAGTTTCTCACGCCCTACGAAAACTGTTAATGATTATTGTTGTTGTTCCAGGTGGAGGCACTTCGAACTGCAATCATGAACGTGTTGAATGAGATGGGTCTCCACGACATCACGCTCCAGTTGTGAGTATTCACCGTCAAGAACTTACTATGAGGAAATACATCATTCGCTTTAGACTTCTCCATTCATTAATGTCTTCCGCTCCATGTATCCACGCTGCAACTGCGTGTTACCTATGCGTCTCCTATTAGGTCACAGTTTCTAACTCTTCCCTTTTCTTTGAATCCAACAAAAACTTTTTGGTTCGTCTACCCATCCGTTCACCTCGTTATTGCCATCCACGATTCCATTCTATTGCCGTTAGTGCTTCCTCTCGAAGCACGGTTGTTCTATCGCGTACTTCCCGACATGCGTCACTCCATTACTCGCTGGGCAACCTCCAGCTTTTTAAAGCTCATTTGTTATCTCACTGGCATAAGTCCCTTTAAGACATACTGGAGACAAAGTTCCAAAAACTATTTACTTTACTAAATGCACCGCAGGCAAATCTTCGTTTTCTGTTCATATATCTTTCTGTACATCGAGTCGCTGTTTTCAGCTGCCTACATTGTAAAAATTCATCAACTGTTTACATAACTTGATTATTTATTTGTTGACTATCCTTTTGTATTTGTTGCAATTATCTTAGTGTTGTAATTAATGCTCAGGCGTCCTTTTAATTTAGTAAGTTCTTACATTCATTGTTTACGTACACTACAGGCGGGCACAGCAATAAAATCCCAAAGGAAAGACACATCAGATTCAGTGCATAAACACGTGTTCCTCATTCGTTTTCCTGGCTCGAAACTTCGTTTAGGAATATTGAGAACAAATGTGGCGATAAGAAATCTTCTAACCAAATTCCCCGCCAAGCTCTAAATTTCTCAATCTTATCATGAAATTTAGTAGAAACTGTACTTTGACATCTACAACCGGCAGCATACCAACATAGCTGGAATCATCGTCTAGTTTAACAAACGCCTTCCAATATAGGTTTTGTTGGAACTGACTCAAACGCTCTCTCAAAATATACGAATCGCAGTCGATGTGGTATTTGTATTCATTTCTCTGTTCTGCTAGAGCGCTGATGCCTTAAAATTAGTACACTGTGCGACATACACTGCTAAAGCCAGTTGTCTGTTGCGCCACATTTATATTTGCACATTAAAGAGAGGAGGCTGGCAGATTTACAGCTTTACATATCTATATTCTTAGTTGTAAGACACACAGATTACAGCCTGCTAGACGTCCCTGTTGTGCCCAGCATTTAGCGAAAGGCTATTTACAATTTGTACAGAAACCAGATGGCTGTTATAAGAGTCGAGGGACATGAAAGGGAAGCAGTTGTTGGGAAGGGAGTAAGACAGGGTAGTAGCCTCTCCCCGATGTTATTCAATCTTTATATTGAGCAAGCAGTAAAGGAAACAAAAGAAAAATTCGGAGTAGGTATTAAAATCCAAGGAGAAGAAATAAAAACTTTGAGGTTCGCCGATGACATTGTAATTCTGTCAGAGGTAGCAAAGGACTTGGAAGAGCAGTTGAACGGAGTGGACAGTGTCTTGAAAGGAGGGTATAAGATGAACATCAACAAACCAAAACGAGGATAAAGGAATGTAGTCAAACTAAGTCGGGTGATGCTGAGGGAATTAGATTAGGAAATGAGACACTTAAAGTAGTAAAGGAGTTTTGCTGTTTGGGGAGAAAAATAACTGATGATGGTCGAAGTAGAGAAGATATAAAATGTAGATTGGCAATGGCAAGGAAAGCGTTTCTGAAAAAGAGAAATTTGTTAACATCGAGTACAGATTTAAGTGTCAGGAAGTCATTTCTGAAAGTATTTGTATGGAGTGTAGCCATGTATGGAAGTGAAACATGGACAATAAATAGTTTGGACAAGAAGAGAATAGAAGTTTTCGAAATGTGGTGCTACAGAAGAATGCTGAAGATTACATGGGTAGATCACATAACTAACGAGGAGGTATTGAGTAGGATTGGGGAGAAGAGAAGTTAGTGGCACAACTTGACGAGAAGAAGGGATCGGTTGGTAGGACATGTTCTGAGACATCAAGGGATCGACAATTTAGTATTGGAGGGCAGCGTGGAGGGTAAAAATCGTAGAGGGAGACCAAGAGATGAATACACTAAGCAGATTCAGAAGGATGTAGGTTGTAGTAGGTACTGGGAGATGAAGAGGCTTGCACAGGATAGAGTGGCATGGAGAGCTGCATCAAACCAGTCTCAGGACTGAAGACCACAACAACAACAACAACAACAACATTTGTGGCACGTGATCTTTCACTGTAAATACCGCGGACGGCCTGAGCGTAGCCTCCGAGAATGTCGTAATTTTATAAAATTAAATATATTCCATTGTCGATTACATTGCCTTTGTTCAAATTATTCGCCGACAAAATAGAGTTAGAGTGGATTAATAGTTTTGCTTTCAAATCAGCAGCTAGAAACACCGTTGGGTACTGTAGCAGCTTGTGCGATGAACACGGACCCACTTCGTTCTTATTAAGTATTTATCTCAACAACAAAATATTACTCACCTCCCTCAGAAACACGGGTCGCTTTGGAGAGGTACAATCGGTACCAGCCAGTAATGTCAGGCTTCATGTAAATCACGGTAGAGAAATGGCCCGTATGAGCCATTAGTGCCTATTACATCGAGGTAGTAAGATTGACCGACGCGACAGATGACAGAAACAAGCTATTACTTTTGTACGCTCTCATGACCACACCGTGGACAGAGCTGTCCGATTTCTTGGTATAAGAGCAAAGACTGTTCGACACGTCAACGACGAATGATGTGCCACCTGCTACTATGAAACATGCCGTATGGACAGTTATCGTAAAAGGATGCCAACTGACAAAGACTAGATGCGATTACCACACCTTGTGTACGGCAATCGGTTTCAGACCCGACGGGAATTTTCTCTTGCGGTTAAGCTCTTCTGCCTGCACACAAATATATGTTTTTCGATGGAATCCCCCTTGGGCAAACAGCTCTTTTTCTTTTTACCGTCCGCAGCTCGTGGTCGTGCGGTAGCGTTCTCGCTTCCCACGCCCGGGTTCCCGGGTTCGATTCCCTCCCTCTGTGGAGTCGTTTCATAGGCTCTTGTCTCACTGGATTCTGTGCATCCTATTCTGTCCTATTGCCTGATTGCTGTCTAATTTATTAACTCTCCTAGGAAGACTGAGCAATCAAACTAAGGCTTATTAAATGATATTATGTTTGATTTTTTTGGTGTGTGGACAGAGAGGTTTACCCCTTTTAGTCTGAGATTGGTTTGTCTGTCAGGTTAGTGGTGGAAGCCTACCCCTCTGGTAGCTTCCCTTGCACCGGTAGTTAGGCGAAGCTCGGTGCAGAAAGGACACTCCGCAGCTAGCGGTTGGTGAATACAGTTCGTAGCTCCTAGAGAGGCTTTCTGCCTTGCCGAGTTAATTTTATTTTGTGAGAGTAAAATCATTCTGCTATTGCACCATTAAAATATCTTACATTTGTGCCTGCTTTAATGTCTAATTTCTGAACAGTTAACTCGTAATCAAGTTTAACACGTGCTGAAGTTCGGCCGTTCGTAAGCGGCAGGCGCGGATTCCATGTAGTATATCTGCTATACAAACCTTGAGAATCGGATAAACCTCTTTCCAAGCTAGTGCATGAGCATAATGGTGATATGTATCTCTCTGAACTAATTCTGTCGTGGGTATATAGATGTAATAATTGAATTATTGTGTTCCACTTCCATTTTGTGTGTTTTTCCTTTGTAATTGCGCTATTCTACCATTTTTTTGGCGATTTATTTAGTTAAATTTTTCATTAAGGCGCCAGTCAGGTGTATCCATATGATTTGCATCAAATTCAGTAATGAAATGAATGTGCTACGTAAAAGATAAACTCTGCGTCCCTTATCTTTCTCATTGATGTTAGTTTTCAAATTAGTTTTCTATTCCCTGATTTTTTTAAGTTAATCTGCTTGCTTATGATGAACAAAAATGGGGGAAAAAATCAATTTAATTAAACTAGCTCATTGATATACTACATACATTGCTGTTTATCTTGTTACTGTCTTTAATTAAAATTTCATTCTTATAATTAAATTCTTAACCCCTACTATCACTTCACCAGATTTTTTTTAATTTTATTTTTTAGAAGTAAATTTTCTTCATTATTTAAGTTCTTAAGAAAGCATTCAGTCTTGAAAACAGAGAATATTTTTATATACATCTTGTTAAGACTTGCTGCGGTTTCTGTGGCTTCTATGCTTTGCATTACTGCTAACTGCTTGCAACGGATGTTCGAAAATGGGTACCTTGCGAAAGGCTATTCTTCTCAGTTACACATACAGCTTCATGTCTTAAATGAGCCAACACTGGACAGTAGCTGACTAAAGGCGTCTATTGTGATACGAGGGCCGTTCAATGTGACACATTTTTTTCTCGGCTATTTCGCTTGAAAAAATGTGGAATTTGCTGTCGGACATCGTGGAATATTACCGCTTCAGCCCCTATAGTTTCATGAAGTTCCGATAACGTGGCGGTGCTATACGTACGTAGCCTTCAAATTGGCGTCTGTAACGGAGTTGCTTCCCAAGAAGAGAGCTGTCATTGAGTTTCTTCTGGCAAAAAACCAGAACATCAGAGATACTCATAGATGCTTGCAGAATGTCTACGGAGACCTGGCAGTTAACAAAAGCACGGTGAGTCGTTGGGCGAGGCGTTTGTCATCACCGCAACAAGTTTGCGCAATCCCGTCCGATCTCCCTCGTGCCGACCGGCCGCACACAGTTGTGACTCCTCCGCTGTTGGAACGTGTCTCATTCGAGGTGATCGGCGAATTACAAACAAACACTGCTCAACTGGTTGTCTTTTTTGCTAGTGCTGACGCATTCGTCCACCATCTGGAGCACTCAAAGCTGTGTGCCCACTGGGTTGCTTGCCGCCTAATTGAAAGCACTAAAAAGTAACTAAGAACCATCTGTTTGGCATTCCGCGGGAAGCAGTACGTGGAATGATGTGGAGGTTATTGATGTAGCACGACGCTGGCTGACATCGACCAACAGAGCCCAAAGAGATGTTTAAACCCTAGAGTGTGAAGTTCAGGTCAGAAGTGGTTGTATGATGTTTCAGGGGTATTTTTCCCGCCTTTACTTGGACCTACTCATTCACCTCACCATGAACGTAAAACTGGTATTTATTTCCAAATTAACAATGGCCAAGTGCTACGGTTTTCTTGACGATTATACTGTGGACTCGCTTTTGTAGGACAGCATGCATACGGTCGTGGTTGGATGAACGCTCGGGCGTCCTATCACACCGCGACTGGCCTGCTATATCGCCCAACGGTATACGTCTTGGTTATTTGGAACAACTGGTGAGACGAAGCGATCAACACCCCCGCTGTTCTGTCACTCTACAGCATGGATAGCCAAGAGTTTGGCTCGAAAGCCATACCATGGCACGAGTGTCACAGTACTTAGCTTGGCTGCACATTTCCCCCACCACCACACTGCACTGCCTGAGCAGACGGAGATATTGATGCCACCCACTCTTGTTACATTTGTCACTATATAGGGGCCTATGAATTTTTCCTCTTCACTGTCATTATGTTTAGTAGTGCGCTTATGCGCTTACGCACTGGCATCATTACTTTTCGTACGATGATGTACTCGACGCCATGTTAATCTGTTTACTGTCATTATGCATGTAATAATTTACTTATCCACAGACATCGTTATTTATTAGCATGGTGTGTTTAAGTAACTCTGATAGTAATTTCAATGTGCTCACGCTTTTTGGCTGTTTATACCGCCAAGCGTACATGTTTCTCGCAGCACGTGCTTCAGGATTTTTTTCCCCGGTATCCACGCTCTCCGCTCTCCCTCAGTGGACATGTAGCTCTTAACATTGTCTGCCATTTTATGTGATTGCTTTTACTAACGTGACAAGCCGTTCATTGTAGGGGCCTTTACTTTTGCAAATGGATGTACAGATCGTTACCGACACATTTCAGGTGGAGATGTTAGATCGTTTTACTAACTTACAGTTTGCTAATGTGAAGTTTGTGAGTACCACTTTTCCTTGGTTGGTATATATTATGTTGTTTGTGACATGCCTACACTTGGTGTACGTAGTAGTTTCTGTATGACACGTAATACTGGTCCATGATGTTTTGATAGTAATTTATGTTGTCTCACTGCATGCAGCTTTCTTGTCCGTCTGAAAAGGACGGTTTTAAATCCGTTGAAACCATGGTTAAGGTTAATTCAAAGCTACTATTTATTGCAACTGTAAGTAGGCTGTTTAGGTTTTTTTTATTGGTAACGCCAAGTAGCGCTCTGTATGAAGATCACTGGCTGTGCTGCGTGCAGTCTGTGGCTGGTTTGCATTGTTGTCTGCCATTGTAGTGTTGGGCAGTTGGCTTTTAGCGGCGCGTAGCGTTCCGCAGTTGGAGGTGAGCCGCCAGCAGTGGTGGATGTGGGGAGATAAATGGCGGAGTTTTGAAATTTGTAAGACTGGATGCCATGAACTGCTATATACATTATGACTTTTGATGATATTAAGGTAAATACATTGTTTGTTCTCTATTAAAATCTTTCATTTGCTAACTAATCCCTATCAGTAGTTAGTGCCTTCCGTAGTTTGAATTTTTATTTAGCTGGCAGTAGTGGCGCTCGCTGTATTGCAGTAGTTCGAGTAACCAAGATTTTTGTGAGGTAAGCGATTTGTGAAACGTATAGGTTAATGTTAGTCAGGGCCATTTTTGTAGGGATTTTTGAAAGTCAGATTGCGTTGCGCTAAAAGTATTGTGTGTCACTTTAAGCGCAGTCTTGTATAATTGTTCTAAGGGGACGTTTCAAATTGACACCAGTTCATCAAATTAAGTTACTTGTAAGTTACATTTTACTGCACACGTTTCTGTGGACAATATGTGAGAAATAGGGACTGATAGTGTTTGCACGTATGTTAATAATTCAGCAAGGGACTGGTTAACAGCATTGCTGGTTCTAAGGACAATTAAAAAAAAACTTGGTGAGTGGACAAGTGGTAGTTCATGGACTTGCTATATTCTCCGCAAGACTCTTCGATGGTGATTGTGCACCTGCACAGTCGCAACAGATGGCTGCTGGCCGTCTCTACAAGGCCTACAGTGGGTCTGCACCTCTGGTGGCCCACCAATATCGTAATCTCTAACAAGACTACAATGGGTCTGCTCTGTGTTGACCTACCTACCAATAGTCTTCAACTTCGACTAACTCTGCTGTGGGTTTGCTCTGTTGTGGCCCATTACCTGTCTGCATGTCAAGAGTCAGCACTGTCTTTCCGTTGGAAGGACAACGCTACTTCTTCAAGACTGCACGGAAATTCACTACTTACGTGTGCATTTTCTTTTACTGCTCAAACTTTGAGATAAACACTGCTATTTTACTGTGATGAACGATCAGGACTGTCTTTATGGAATGTGAGAAAATTTTAGCTTTTGACCAACACTGTATCAATAAGTGTGTGCATTTGATTTCTTTGTTATTGTAATCATAATTATGGAAATTTTTTTTTCAAATCTCTTTTCGCCAGTGTCCAAAACAATTTATAAAATTTTATTGTGGGGAGCATGGGGGCTATGTAAGTAGGCTGTTTAGGTTTTTTTTATTGGTAACGCCACGTAGCGCTCTGTATGAAGATCACTGGCTGTGCTGTGTGGAGTCTGCGGCTGGTTTGTATTGTTGTCTGCCATTGTAGTGTTGGGCAGTTGGCTGTTAGCGGCGCTTAGCGTTCCGCAGTTGGAGGTGAGTCGCCAGCAGTGGTGGATGTGGGGAGATAAATGGCGGAGTTTTGAAATTTGTAAGACTGGATGCCATGAACTGCTATATACATTTTGACTTTTGATGATATTAAGGTAAATACATTGTTTGTTCTCTATTAAAATCTTTCATTTGCTAACTAATCCCTATCAGTAGTTAGTGCCTTCCGTAGTTTGAATTTTTATTTAGCTGGCAGTAGTGGCGCTCGCTGTATTGCAGTAGTTCGAGTAACCAAGATTTTTGTGAGGTAAGCGATTTGTGAAACGTATAGGTTAATGTTAGTCAGGGCCATTTTTTTGTAGGGATTTTTGAAGGTCAGATTGCGTTGCGCTAAAAATACTGTGTGTCATTTTAAGCATAGTCTTGTATAATTTTTCTAAGGGGACGTTTCACAACCGGTCGGATGTCCTATTCGCCTGCTAACTTATCAAGCTCTAGATAATGAATGGCTTGATGAGCATTTTCAACTTCACGTGGCGTAGTAAATTGTCCATTAAATTTCGCCCATACAGCCGCGAAAATAAAATTTCCTCCACTGATATTGAGGCCGCGTATCGTCTGGCTATCCTCAGAGTGGGTCACAAGACTGACAACAAGATGCCAAGCGCCGCCTCATATACTCCACCGCGGCGGTACTGCGTATGCGAGTCGCAGATGTTGGTCGGCGACAAAGAAATACGCTTACGCACCCGCCGCCTGTGACGAAGGAGTACAGACATTCGATTCGCTTATCGATGTATGATCGTCCGCGGTGACACCACGACGACTTCTCTGCACTTTAATTACCCCAAAAGCCGGATTCCATGCTTTGTCCAAATTAAAACCATTACCTCTATTTATTTAATTATTAGCTAATCTAATCTATAGCTTATTCGAACAAGTGCTTTTATCATATTTTCAGTTTAATGATGAATTTTATGAGTAGATTGATGGCGTTGCTATGGGAAGTCCCCTCTCCCCTTTGGTAGCTAATTTGTTCATGGAAGACTGAGGACAAGGCACTGGACTCAGCAAGTTTTCAACCAACGGTCTTCTGGAGGTACGTGGACGACACATTTGTGGTATGGCCTCACGGAATGGATTAATTACATCGATTTCTTGAGCATTTGAATTCTATCCATGCTAGTATCAAATTTACTAAGGAAATAGAAAAAGACAGCGGCCTCCCCTTTTTGGATGCTGTCGTTCGCTGTAAAGTTGATGGCACATTAAAAAATACACATATCTATATCTACATACCAGTAGCTGCCATCACCCTTCACAGACCATAGGTGTCCTTAAGACCATATCCGATAAAGATAATTTGCAAAAAGGACTCACATACCTCGAGAGCATCTTTCAATCGATTGGATTTTCTCCGAAACAAATTCGTAGAGGATTCAATACCAAACCTAGAAAGCAGGTATGTGATGGGGAAGAAGATAATAATGACTTCAGACCTAGAGCGTTTTTGCACTATGTGGGTGCTCTTTCCTCGAAGATAGGCCGTATTCTTGAGAAACATTGTGTTAAGGTGATCTTCCTGCCCCATAGAAGATTGCAGCTTTACTCGGCTCTGTGAAGGACGATTTACGGATTCGTAAAGCGGGTGTACATCAGATTCCTTGCGGATATTGTGAGAAGTCGTACATAGATCAACAACACGCACCTTTCATGAGAGATGTGTGGAGCATCGAAGATACACACGTCTATTAAGCCAGACAAGTCAGCTGTGGTCGAACATTGCATTGATACAGGGCATTCCGTGAATTACAGTGATGTGAAGATTTCAACATCCACCTCTTCCTTTTGGGAATCGATCTTCAAAGCAGCTATAGAGATTAGATTTTAATTTGGACAAAGCATGGTATCCTGCTCTTGGGGTAATTAAACTGCAGAGAAGTCGTCATGGTGTCCCCGCCGACGATCATATATCGATCAGCGAATCGAATCTCTGTAGGCCTTCGCCACAGGCGGCGCATGTGTAAGCGTATGTCTTTGTCGCCGACCAGCATCTGTGAGCCGCATGAGGAGGTACCGCCGCGAGGGGGCATATGAGGCCGCGCTTGGCATCTTGTCGCCAGTCTTGTGACTCACTCTGAGGGTGGCCGGGCGATACGCGGCCAAAATATCACTGAAGGAAATTTCATTTGCGTGGGTACATGTCCGAAATTTAGTAGACCAATGAGTGGCATGTCCGGCAACTCATACCAAACATACACATTTAGAGGGCGTATATTTTTGATTTACCACAGGTTACTGAAAATTTTGGTATGTTGTTCTTTCCAGAATGAGATTTTCACTCTGCAGCGGAGTGTGCGCAGATATGAAACTTCCTGGAAGATAAAAAATTTGTGCCCCACCGAGACTCTAACTCGGGACCTTTGCCTTCCGCGGGCAAGTGCTCTACCTTCTTCTTTGCTTGAAAATAAATAATTGCCACATTTTTGTCGTCTAAACTCGGGCATTTATCCTTAAGAAGACAAACTTCTTCTCTACAAGGCGAATAAGTTGAAAATACCAGCACGTGTGAAGCAGAAAGTCAAGTAAAGAGCGAAGAAGAATTACACATGAGTGAAGCGGAAATTTACGAGTTACATTACAGTAATTTCTTTCGTGTCCGTCACCTTCCTCAATACTGCGGCGTGGTTTCTTCTCGTCTTTAGAGCTGGAATGAGAAATGGCTGTCTGATGCCTAACAATTGCCCCTTTCCGATACATGCTGTTTACTTCGAAAGCGTTACCATCCTAGCAGCAATTGACTAAAGCAGGCAGGAAAACGCTGTTCATCCCGTAACCAAATGCTAATCTTACAATTCCTAGCTACTGAAACATCCCCTTTGAAAAGTTAATGAATTATTGCGCTTTCAAACCTCTTACGTTATTTGATTTTCAAACAGCTGAGCAAAACTGAACGTACTCAGACTTTTCTCTCTTTACTTATTCTGATCATTTAAACTGACACTCAGTAGTTTTTTAGCGCAACGCAATCTGACTTTCAATAATCCTTACAAAAGAATGGCCCTGACTAAAAATAACCTAGACCTTTCATGAATCGCTTACCTCACAAAAATATTCGTTACGCAAACTACTGCAATACAGCGTGCGCAAATACTGCCAGCTGAATAAAAGATTCTAACTACTGAAGGCACTAGCTACTGATAGGCATAGCTAGCAAAAGGAAAAATTTTGATGGAGAACAAACAATGTATTTACCTTAATAATGTTCAAAAGTCATCATATATATCAGTTCATGATATCCAATATTACAAATTTACTCTTTCTGATGGACACACGTCCATATCGTCCGCTTTCAAAACTCTGTCATCTCTCTCCCCACATCCACCATTGCTGGCGGCTCACCTGCAACTGCGCAACGCTACACGTTGTTCACATCCAAATGCCTAGCACTACAATAGCAAATATTCCAACAATGCAAACCAACCACAGACTTCACACAGCACAGTCAGTGATTTTCGTATAGAGCGCAACGTGGCGTTACCAACATAAAAACCTAAACAGCCTACTTACACTACTTCATCTCTTACGCACACAAAGATTTTTTTTTTCTAGGCCGTGAGGTTTCCATTTGTTATTCTTAAAAAAACTACGGGTTTAAGAGCTTGGGGCCCGAACTGAAAGAGATGCTTGAGGTTGCACGATGAAACAAAGTGAACGTCATGATGTTAAGGCAAATATTCCGTGTTTGCCTGAGGAGATTTAAGAAACAAATGAAAACATAAATTAGCGTGACTACGGTGTGAATTCTGAATTTTTTTTCCCTTAGGGCAGAATTCCGCTAGTAAAGTGTGTGTGTATTTCTTTTGTTCTGTTGTCACTTCCTTTGGAGCTGCTTGATTTCTTTTCTTTTTACAGTGCGTCTCATCGCAGCGTATAGAAGTGCAAACTAGTTGGTGCACAAACGGTGGATTCACTTGTTAGGTTAGTTGTAACAGTTAATTGCAAAACGTTGATCGCACTTAGTTACAAACTACAGGCCATACAAATATTGCATACGCTCACAAATCTAGATAGCTCAGACGAAGCTGGATTTACAAGCAATTTTCGTCCACGGCAACTGCGAACACCTAATCGCCACTTGGGCCGTAACGCTCTTTGATTACTATCCCACCATCTCTTAAGCTGGCCAGAGATGGGAGGGGTCCATCTGTTGCCTTAGAAGCTCAGCATGGGCGCAGAGGGGAAGAGAAGTCTTATTCCTTAACATCATCCTGCAGCTTCAAAGAACGAAAATCCGACGCGGCTCTACCGTACGCCTTCTTTCACGCACAAAGGAAGGATTTATGCCGAGATATTGCTTCGCAGTTTATGTGTTTGCCTTTCCCGGCAATTTGAACTCGGTGCCGCCAGATACCTTAGGGAAACAGCAGACGCGCAACGAAAAAGATGCGAAAAAGGGTAGTATTAACTTTCTACATGTAATTTCGCACTTAAAGAACCAAACGCTGACATTGTGGTGTTTCAACTTTATGCCTTAGAGGAACCTACTTCGCACCCAAATCATTATGTTTTATGTTATTTATGGTTCTTTCATCTTACTCGCCTATTTCAATGGGGAGTCAGCTGAAAGCGATACAAACATTAACAATACAGCACACTGCGCAGAAGTACCTGCATATACTTTTTCTTTTTTCAGTTGTAACTTTTTGTCAGAATTTTTTGAATTTCTAAGGTGAGATGTCTTGAATGTAAGCCAGAAAGCGCCTTCTCACGCTATGGTGCAACTTGCTTTTCTCAGTCAGCTTACTAGTACTTTTCTTCCCGCTGTTTGTGTCCATGGTAATAATTTTCGTGACATTTCTTATAACTTATTTTACATGCATGTAAATAATAATTTTTGATATACAACATGATCCAAAAATCCGGAAATTCAGTTTTTCACAGAGTAGTTTAGGTAGATAGGTAAATATTGACAGACACTTGAAGTGACATCGGGTTTTATTGAAACCAAAAAAAAAAAGCCACAAAATGACCAACGGAGGGCGCTTCGTATGTTATAAGAGCAATAAGTAGCATAAAAATTGATTTTTAGCAAAGTTGGTATTATTTATAGCAAGTATGTCGCCCGTCTTTCATCAACAGTACCTTTAGTCGAGGAACAATGCTGTGAATAGCACTGCACAGTGTATATCAGTAGATATGCTGAGAAACTGCTGTCGGATGTTGTCTTTAGGCATCCCTAATGAGGTCGGACGATTGTTGTGGATTTGCGACTTCAGGTAACCCCACAACCAATAACGACACGGATTGAGGTCTGGAGATCTGGAGGCCAAGCATGAGGGACGTGGCGCTCCGCACGCGATCCTCATCAAACGATTTGGGCAAGGGACCTCACACACACGTAGTAATATGTGGTGGAGCCCCATCCTGCATAAAAATCATACCTTCCAGCAGGTGTTTATCAGCCAGGCTAGGAACGATGCGATTCTGTAACATATCGGCTTACATCGCACACTGACAGACTGAAAAGCAGCATCCTGCATTTCCACGAAGAAAAAGGATGTTACACAGTGACGTGTTGAAAATTTGGGAGAGTTCAGAGGACGAAATTTTGAAAGTTTTGACATCAGGAACCCATATGAAATAAAGTTTCTGCAGTCACCACTGGGCTGTTGAAAATCCACGCACTACCTGCACGAAAAATTTCCAGGTGAGAATCCCAGTTGCGGGCTTACTAAAAAAAAAAAAAAAAAAAAAAAAACTACGCACCCTCCAACTCAACGTCGAAATATTACACGTTTTGGCTGGTTTAGATGTCTAGGGACCGGGATACATAGCTGCCACATTACAGGCCAAATACTGCAGAGTCTACAGTATACGCTAAGAATCCTAACATGAATCGAATGGTCGAAGGTTTCTATCACTCGGCAATTGCGAATTATGAATGTAACATATAAATTTATAAATCAAAGATAGAAATTAAATATTATGCGCAGGTACTATCTTAACGACTTTAAGTGATGAGTACGATAGTAGAAGTACTTTTTAGAATGAGGTATATTTCAGCGAAACACTTATTGGTGTCGATGGTCCAGCAATTAGGTAAAATATAAGTTTAATAACAGGGAAACAATAGATTCCTACTTCACGTAATTAGTTATGAACAATAAGATAGCTCGCGATAAATTCACTTCTAAACGCACAATACATCTCCACTGCAGAAGCCATGGAAATCACACAAGACTACAGGTCGGCACTCCGAAATATTTCTATCCTCCGCGACCACGCGCTAACTGCTGCACTGTCCAAGTCTTTCTCCCGACTGTGCGTCCGTCGGGCTGTACTGTCCGCGCCCAGCACTGACTCTCATGTCCTGTGCCGTATCGTCCAGAACTCCCCCGTCCTCTCCAGAAACGATGCTCCTCCCCACTTCCATACATTCCCTCCATTCACGAGCGCTGTGATAGGCTAGAGCGCACGCGCCATGTCTTCAATCCAACGCACTCTCAAAAACATATTGAAACATATTCGAAATACTGGATTTACCTTTAAATACTTGAAATTAAATAAATATTCCTACCGCTGGACCATAAACACGCTCTAAGAGCCGGCCGCGGTGGTCTCGCTATTAAGGCGCTCAGTCCGGACCGCGTGACTGCTATGTTCGCAGGTTCGAGTCCTGCCTCCGGCTTGGATGTGTGTGATGTCCTTAGGATAGTTAGGTTTAAGTAGTTCTAAGTTATAGGCCAGTGATGACCACAGATGTTAAGTCCCATATGCTCAGAGCCATTTGAACGCTCTAAGACACATTATTGAATACATAAACAATTAAATAAACATTTATCAAAAGAAAAGAAGCATACGGTAGGCCAGCACCCTAATGTCCCTGTGCTTTCTAAAACACAGTAAATATTTAACCAATTTCTTCATGAATAGTATATATAGGATATAAACAAAGACATAGATGAATATATATATTTATAAGCATGCTGCTGCCGTTTCTTCGTGTAACTGTGGAGTACTTATGGCCTGACTCGATCGATAATAATCGGGCACTTCGACCTCCAATAACTCATGTACTATTCAAGTTACATGCCTGTAATGTATACCAATTTAGGTTTACGCTAATAGCTTTCTAAAGACACGGCGATCGACAAAATCGGATGAAGCGTTTATACTTTGGAAATACGTCTCCGCGTGTTACTTGTATAATTTACAGTCAGATACTAAACTTTAAACTAATAAATATATTGAAAATCTGATTACACCAACAGAATCGTCGTGCAAATAATGTTAATGAACATGTTTCTTTTTGAGGTATCATGATCCTTTTGGCTACTGTTAATTTCTATACGAACTGTGAAATGTCTGCAATCAAGGTTTCACAAAGTCCGCCATCTTTGGCACTCCCGGCGCGTCTCCTTCATCGACTCAAAGCACCGTTCTCGTCACATAGGAATTCCCAGCCACGCGGCCGGACCGTGCACTAGGGCTACCACTCTCGTCACGTGCCCTTAGCGCTAGGATTTCACCCGGAACAAGTCCCGCCCATTCACCCCCCTCCACGCCTATCCATAGTGTAAGGCCCTCCCCTAAACAGCCGCCAGTTGCGCAAACTGGAAACTACAACAAAGTTTTTATCGTCACAGTCCCACACAGGTTACACTGTGATGAAATTCAGTAATGTTAAGAAATTTAAGTTTTTCTGGATAGTAATATAATATGAATCTGCATTATTAAAGAAATAAAAATACACTCCTGGAAATTGAAATAAGAACACCGTGAATTCATTGTCCCAGGAAGGTGAAACTTTATTGACACATTCCTGGGGTCAGATACATCACATGATCACACTGACAGAACCACAGGCACATAGACACAGGCAATAGAGCATGTACAATGTCGGCACTAGTACAGTGTATATCCACCTTTCGCAGCAATGCAGGTTGCTATTCTCCCATGGAGACGATCGTAGAGATGCTCTATGTAGTCCTGTGGAACGGCTTGCCATGCCATTTCCACCTGGCGCCTCAGTTGGACCAGCGTTCGTGCTGGACGTGCAGACCGCGTGAGACGACGCTTCATCCAGTCCCAAACATGCTCAATGGGGGACAGATCCGGAGATCTTGCTGGCCAGGGTAGTTGACTTACATCTTCTAGAGCACGTTGGGTGGCACGGGATACATGCGGACGTTCATTGTCCTGTTGGAACAGCAAGTTCCCTTGCCGGTCTAGGAATGGTAGAACGATGGGTTCGATGACGGTTTGGATGTACCGTGCACTATTCAGTGTCTCCTCGACGATTGCCAGAGGTGTACGGCCAGTGTAGGAGATGGCTCCCCACACCATGATGCCGGGTGTTGGCCCTGTGTGCCTCGGTCGTATGCAGTCCTGATTGTGGCGCTCACCTGCACGGCGCCAAACATGCGTACGACCATCATTGGCACCAAGGCAAAAGCGACTCTCATCACTGAAGACGACACGTCTCCATTCGTCCCTCCATTCACGCCTGTCGCGACACCACTGGAGGCGGGCTGCAGGATGTTGGGGCGTGAGCGGAAGACGGCCTAACGGTGTGCGGGACCGTAGCCCAGCTTCATGGAGACGGTTGCGAATGGTCCTCGCCGATACCCCAGGACCAACAGTGTACCTAATTTGCTGCGAAGTGGCAGTGCGGTCCCCTACGGCACTGCGTAGGATCCTACGGTCTTGGCGTGCATCCGTGCGTCGCTGAGGTCCGGTCCCAGGTCGACGGGTACGTGCACCTTCCGCCGACCACTGGCGACAACATCGATGTACTGTGGAGACCTCACGCCCCACGTGTTGAGCAATTCGGCGGTACGTCCACCCGGCCTCCCGCATGCCCACTATACGCCCTCGCTCAAACTCCGTCAACTGCACATACGGTTCACGTCCACGCTGTCGCGGCATGCTACCAGTGTTAAAGACTGCGATGGAGCTCCGTATGCCACGGCAAACTGGCTGACACTGACGGCGGCAATGCACAAATGCTGCGCAGCTAGCGCCATTCGACGGCCAACACCGCGGTTCCTGGTGTGTCCGCTGTGCCGTGCATGTGATCATTGCTTGTACAGCCCTCTCGCAGTGTCCAGAGCAAGTATGGTGGGTCTGACACACCGGTGTCAATGTGTTCTTTTTTCCATTTCCAGGAGTGTATTTATAGAGAATTGAAAGCATCATCTGCAATAGAAAACAAAGTATAACGTGATGTTATTTAAGGGCAATAAGGACACATTTTCTTAAACTAATTCACTTATTGTAATACGTTTATTTGAGGGAAACAGCTGAGCAAACATACAATGCGAAAACAATGGTCTTGAATCTGTCATGTCGCTAGTAAAGCCACGGATCCAGTCGAATAACTCTGTTGTCTAAAATCAACGTTATATAGAAATAAGTGAAGGTTGTTTTGTTTACGTATGCCCTCATAGTAGCTCACGAAAATAAAACAATGTAAGAATGTCATAAAGTAGAAATGCCTCATGAAAGCAGCAAGATATTTGCTTGTATGACACATTTTGTTAGTATTTGCATGGGTAATGGGTGAATTTTAACTTGTAAATTCTTCCATTAAAATGAGGTTACAATGAATTGTGGCTGTTTCTGTGTGATTAGCGACCTATATGCTGTTGCAAACGTCTCAGGAAAATAATGTGTCGTTATTCTTTGTCCTGTCTGTCTTTTAATCAAAAGATTTATTCATTTCGTAAATGTCATTCAAACCATTTTTAAAAAACAATAATGTGATGTATATGTTTGTCACAGAGCAGTTATGGAGGAAATAAATGCTGCGGTGTTTCATGGCTGTAAAACGTCCTTCATGCTGTGCTTTCACCCCTAATACTTTTCAGCAAAACTAGTCAGCGAATAGGACGCAAAAACAGCTTGGATCGATCTAGCAAGAACAAAGTAATTTTGATGCCCTCTGTAAGTATAGTGAACATTGGTGCTTGTTTCACATATACTGAGTTCTGAAATTTAAGTGTCAAGTATACTGTGGTTCTCTTTCTCCAAGCAAATTATTCTTTGAGGGTAGGTTTATCCTGTTTTAGCTTTGGGTGCTTTTCCTCACTTAGCAGTATGTTTCTTCATAGGCTATTCATCTGAATACCGAGTTCCCATATTTAAAGAATTCAGTGCTAAATTGTTTTCTCTTATGTTCTCTGTGGAAGTGCCTGACATAGCTGAGGCCAATTGTGCGCGTTTTTTGTAACGTGTATTTCAACCACTTGGCAAAATTTAAGACGCAAGATGTAACGTGTATTTTAACCACGTGGCAAAATTTAAGACGTAGCAAGATATTAATTTAACATTCACTCCAAGTGCAGCCGAACACGGTAAACCACGTGGTTCAACTGAAACGATGCCCAGGCGCCGAACAAAGACCGGGAAAACCGAGGGTGAGTGGGCGGGATTTGTTCCGGGTGAAATCCTGGCGCTAACGATTCCTCCTCTCGTCCGGCTAACGTTTGCCACCACGTGTTTGCTGCCGGGCTCCGGTTTTGACGAGCAGCCCAAATTCCGAACATACAATATTTCCAGGACGCCACAACTCGCCCATTGCTTCACACAGTGAACATTGGGCTGAAATTCTTAGGGATGTTTTACTGGACCACACAGCTTACCAAACGGCGCGTGCTATTTGAGCTTTCTGGGCAATGGCGTGCCTGACCTTGTGGAGGATGTTCGCTTCAATTGCGCGCTAGTTTGTAGTTTCAGAAACGATGGTGCTCCAGCGTACTTGCATCATCAGGCCAGAGTGATTGGAATGGGATGAAAGGGGATGCCCAGATCATTGGCCTGCGCCCTCTCTTGATTGCATCTCTCTCAAGTTTTTCCTGTTGAGTTAGGTGAAGTCCCTTGTGTACTCTGCACCGGTAGGAACAAACAGCACCCGAGCTTATTGAGCGCTTCTTTACAGCGTTTGATACCATCCGTCTTGTAGAAAAAAGACAAGACATGGTTCGTCGATGCACGCTATGTAACGAATTTGCCAGTTGTCACACTCAAGATCTACACGGTAGTGAGGCCACAGGTTCGGTTTACAGTATTTCATTGTGCTCTGCTGTCAGTAAACGTTTTCCAAGTATAGTATCCTGGTTTCCAAACTAAGTTTTCACTCTGCAGCGTAGAGTGCGCTGATTAAAACTGTGTGCTGGACCGGGACTTCTGCATTTTGCAGTCACGTTATTACCAGTCACCCTGACACGACTCAAGACCCGTCCTCATTAGTTTAGTTCCACCAGCACCTGATCTCCTGCCTTTCCCATTAAAGGCAGAGGTCTCGGGTTTCAGTCCCAGTCTGGCACACAGTTTTAGCCTGCCAGAAAGTTACGTACCGTATTCTGCTGCACCACGTAGCGTACCGAATGCGTACAAAATGCATAGTGTTGTGGTAGAAACTTTATTTAACATTTCCGGCTATAGGTTCCTAATACCAAAACGTTCAAAATTTCGTCGTCTGTAATCTCTCAGATTTTTATAGCGTCGTCCTGTCACACGCTCTATACTTTCCACTCCGTATCACGTACCCGCTGCGTCACCATGTGGCATTTAATCCTGGGGTGCGCAGTGGTCATTGATGTTTTGGCTCATCTGTATACATTTAGAGGGTGAACAGTAATAAAACCATAAAACCGACCAACTGCAGAAACGGATGGCTGACTGGAAATTGAGGGAAAAGGCTCCTCTGAACATGTGTCTAGAAATGGACAGCCTGCGTGCAACGGAAACGGAGCGTCCCGTAATACAGTACAGAGCTGCATCGCATCCACGTACAACAGATACTCAAAGTGGCTTCCATGGGATACAATGCACGCTTTCGTATCATGAATTGCCGCACTCTTTTCGCACGTTGTGGCCTCTCTCTGAACAGCGTCACAGGCGTCGTGAACACACTGTTGAACGTCTTCACATCAGGAACTACTTCAGCGTTCACAACGACTTTCAGATGACCCCAAAAGCTAAAACGCCGGAGGTTTTAAGACCGGTGATCTTGTAATCCATGCTACAGGGCCTCCGTGTCCTATCCAACTTCGGGGGAATATGTTGTTGAGGCGTCGGTGAACTGTAATGTAGAAGTGGGGTGCTGCTCCATCATCCAGAAACAATATGAGCTCCGGTATTACAAAAGGAACATTGTCAAGCAGCCCCGGCGCAGTATTCCGCGAGGTGTCTAGGTACGTTCCACTGTCGAGACTTGAGGAATAATAACCGGTCCAAGTATGTGGCAGACAAGAATCCTTGCCCACTTACTGAAGGTGAACCAATGCTGAGAAGACGCCTCAACCAATCCCCGAAGATTGCCTGTGGCCCACGGATGACAGTTATGCAGACTGATGATGCCAGTTCTGGTAAAGGCTGCTTCGTCGGTAAAGAAAACTAGTTACAAAAATTCCATAATTGTTATGGTCTGGTCAAAACGCATAAAAAGAATCCTTCCCGTAGAGGGAAATCCACTGCTGATAATCCTCGCATTTTTTGCAAGTAATAGGGATAGTAGCGGTTCATGCAGGATACACATAATCGTACTTCGGTTTATACCATGTTGACGGACCACTTATCTGGAGCTTGTACTACGTCTCAAGATCCTATTGAACCAAGTCCTCCAACTCTGGTGTACGCGCAGTCCGCTGCCTCCCTCCACGTTCGTCTGTCTGGAACGACCCACGATCACGCAAACGCCCAAAAAGGGGCTTGAAATGTTGTGTGATGTGACTGGTATCTGTGAGGATACTAGTTTTGGTATAGCCGAGCTGCCTCTCGACGTGCTACTTGGCCGTACACAAAAACATCTCGGCTTGTTCCCGACATGAACACTGGATCATTCTGCTGCTTACAGTACGCTGCGTCAGTCATACAGCCTGCAACACGCAAGAAACACACGGAACATAGTCAGAGGAACCGTCTTTCTCTAGCGTCGTCTACCGGACTTCCGGACGAATGTTCATAGGACCTTTTTTCCTCCATTTCCAGTCAACAAACCGTCTCTCTAATTCTGTTTTATTAATGTTCACCATGCATTTCGTTAGACTTCTTGGCTGTTGGACTGGAACATTAATTACACTCATCAAAAAAGTTTTGCATCACCCCAGTTCCCAGAACTCATGAAGATAGACGTTGACTGAGGATAGTGTATCACAGAAAAAGTCCCTTTGAGTGTTCAGAGGTGTCAATGATCCCGCCCAATGATGTAACCAAACACGCATGAGCAGCGCCTATTAGACGAAGGGGGTCCGATCAGTTCCAGTCATTCCACGAGGAAGGAGGTACACGCCTCGTGTTGTCTGTAGTTCATCCATGTCTAGACAGTCAACACCGTGGTTAGATCGCTTCCGCATTGCTGTTTTGTGCCAGGAAGGGCTCTCAACAAGGGAAGTGACCAGGAGCCTCAGAGTGAACCAAAGCGATGTTATTCGGACATGGAGGAGAAACTGTCTGACGACATGCCTCGCTCAGGCCGCTCAAGGGCTACTACTGCAGTGATGACTACTACCTACGGATTATGGCTCGGAGGAACCCTGACAGCAACGCCACCATGTTGAATAATGCTTTTCGTGCAGTCACAGGATGTCGTGTGTAAGTAGGCTGTTTAGGTTTTTTTTATTGGTAACGCCGCCGCCACGTAGCGCTCTGTATGAAAAATCACTGGCTGTGCTGTGTGCAGTCAGTGGCTGGTTGGCATTGTTGTTATACTCGCCATTGTAGTGTTGGGCGGCTGCATGTTAACAGCGCGTAGCGTTGCGCAGTTGGAGGTGAGCTGCCAGCAGTGGTGGACGTGGGGAGAGAGATGGCGGAGTTTTGAAATTTGTAAGAATTGATGTCATGAACTGATATATATATTATGACTATTAAGGTAAATACATTGTTTTTTCTCTATTAAAATCTTTCATTTGCTGAATCTGCTTATCAGTAGTTAGTGCCTTCAGTAGTTTGAATCTTTTATTTAGCTGGCAGTAGTGGCGCTCGCTGTATTGCAGTAGCTTAAGTAACGAAGATTTTTATGAGGTAAGTGATTTGTGAAATGTATAGGTTAATGTTAGTCAGGGCCATTCTTTCGTAAGGATTTTTGGAAGTCAAATTGCGTTTCGCTAAAAATATTGTGTGTCAGTTTAAGCACAGTCGTGTATAATTTTTCACGTGTTACAACTCAAACTGTGCGCAATAGGCTGCATGATACGCAACTTCACTCCCGACGACCAAGGCGAGGTCCACCATCTTTGCAACCACGGCACCGTGCAGCATGATACAGATGCGCCCAACAACATGCCGAATGGACCGCTCATGATTGGCATCACGTTCTCTTCATCGATCGATGTCCCATATGCCTTCAGCCAGACATCCGTCGGAGACGTGTTTGGAGGAATCCCGCTCAGGGTGAACGCCTTAGACACACTGTCCAGCAAGTGCAGCAAAGTGGAGGTTCCCCGCTGTTTTGGGGTGGCATTATTTGAGGCTGTAACGGCTGTAAAACACGTGAATGCCATCCTCAGACCGATAGTGCAACCCTATCGGCTGCATATTGGCGAGACATTCGTCTTCATGAGTGAGAATTCGTGGCCCCATCGTTCACATCTTGTGAAGACTTCCTTTAGGGTAACGACATCGTTCGACTAGAGTGGCTAGCATGTCCTCCAGATATGACCCCTGTCGAACACGCCTGGGATAGACTGAAAAATACTGTTTATGGACGGTGTGGTGGACCAACTATTCTGAGGGATCTACACCGAATCGCCATTGAGGAGTGGGACAATCTGGATCAACAGTGTCTTGTGGATAGTATGTCACGACGAATTCAGGTATACTTGAATGCAAGAGGACATGCTGCTGGGTATTAGATGTACTGTAAGTAGGCTGTTTAGGTTTTCTTATTGGTAACGCCACATAGCGCTCTGTATGAAATAACACTGGCTGTGCTGTGTGCAGTCTGTGGCTAGTTTGCATTGTTGTCTGCCATTGTAGTGTTAGGCAGCTGGATGTTAACAGCGTATAGAGTTGCGCAGTTGGAGGTGAGCCGCCAGCAGTGGTGGATGTGGGGAGAGAGATGGCGGTGTTTTGAAATTTGCAAGACGGGATGCCATAAACTGCTATATACATTATGACTTTTGAACACTATTGAGGTAAATACATTGTTTGTTCTCCATCAAAATCTTTCATTTGCTAACTATGCCTATCAGTAGTTAGTGCCTTCAGTAGTTTGAATCTTTTATTTAGCTGGCAGTAGTGGCGCTTGCTGTATTGCAGTAGTTAGAGTAACCAAGATTTTTGTGAGGTAAGTTATTTGTGAAACGTATAGGTTAATGTTAGTCAGGGATTTTTGAAAGTCAGATTGCGTTGCGCTAAAAAATATTGTGTGTCAGTTTAAGCACAGTCATTTATATTTTTTCTAAGGGGACGTTTCAGTACCAATGTGTACAGCAATGTGGACCACCACCACTGAAGGTCTCGCTGTATGGTGGTACAACATGCAATGTGTGGCTTTCATGAGCAACAAAAAATGATGTTTATGTTAATCTCTATTCCAATTTTCTGTACAGGTTCTGGAACTTTCGGAACAGAGGTGATGAGACTTCTTTTGATGTGTGTATATAAGTCATGCTTGAAATAGGCGTTAATGACCGTGTGATATAGTGCCACGATATACAAAGCGTTATTAACTGGTTATGCTATTATTATATAGGGTGATTCAAAAAGAATACCACAACTTTAGGAATTTAAAACTCTGCAACGACAAAAGGCAGAGCTAAGCACTATTTTTCGGCGAATTAAGGGAGCTATAAAGTTTCATTTAGTTGTACATTTGTTCGCTTGAGGCGCTGTTGACTAGGCGTCAGCGTCAGTTGATGCTAAGATGGCGACCGCTCAACAGAAAGCTTTTTGTGTTATTGAGTACGGCAGAAGTGAATCGATGACAGTTGTTCAGCGTGCATTTCGAACGAAGTATGGTGTTAAACCTCCTGATAGGTGGTGTATTAAACGTTGGTGTAAACAGTTTACAGAGAATGGGAGTTTGTGCAAAGGGAAAAGTTCTGGACGGCCCAGAACGAGTGATGAAAATGTAGCACGCATCCAGCAAGCATTTGTTCGCAGCCCAGGAAAATCGACTCGCAGAGCTAGCAGAGAGCTGCAAATTCCACAATCAAGTGTATGGAGAGTCCTAAGAAAAAGGTTAGTTATGAAACCTTATCGTCTGAAATTGGTTCAAGCACTGTCTGCAGCTGATAAGATTAAAAGAATCGATTTCTGTGATTTTATCCTTGCTCAAATGGAAACAGATGAATCTTTCGTTTCAAAGATTGTGTTTAGTGATGAAGCAACTTTCCACACTAACGGGGAAGTCAACCGTCACAATGTCTGTATATGGGGCACTGAGAATCCGCGGGAAACAACTCAGTATGAGCGTGACTCGCCTAAGGTGAATGTTTTCTGTGCCATTTCAGCCAATAAAGTTTTTGGTCCCTTTTTCTTCGAAGGTGCTACTGTTACTGGACTACAGTATCTGGAGATGTTAGAGAATTGGCTGTTCCCTCAGCTCGAACAAGAAGCACAATTCATATTTCAGCAGGATGGAGCGCCACCACATTGGCACTTATCTGTCCGTAACTACCTGAACGTCAACTACCCGAGGCGATGGATCGGCCGCCAGGCAGCCCGTCACAGAGCACTTCATCACTGGCCTCCAAGAATCCCTGATCTTACCCCCTGCGATTTTTTCTTACGGGGTTATGTTAAGGATATGGTGTTTCGGCCACCTCTCCCAGCCACCATTGATGATTTGAAACGAGAAATAACAGCAGCTATCCAAACTGTTACGCCTGATATGCTACAGAGAGTGTGGAACGAGTTGGAGTATCGGGTTGATATTGCTCGAGTGTCTGGAGGGGGCCATATTGAACATCTCTGAACTTGTTTTTGAGTGAAAAAAAAACCTTTTTAATTACTCTTTGTAATGATGTATAACAGAAGGTTATATTATGTTTCTTTCATTAAATACACATTTTTAAAGCTGTGGTATTCTTTTTGAATCACCCTGTATTATTAACTGCTCCTGAAATAAGAGTTTATAGGGTGTATGTGCTATTTGTTGTAGGTGTAGTTCAAATGCAGCCCTGATTCCTTACGCTTTTCTCAGAATGTTCTTTGATTATATTTTCGTAAACATGCTTGGACAAGCCATTAATTAGATGGACGAAAAGAATATAAGAAATTTAATGATCCTGAATTCTTGTTACGACAGCAGTTTATTTTATTTCAAGTACTTTATTTCAAGTTGCTAATCCACTCGAGAAAAATATACATCTTCCCGAGTCAGATAGTCTTCCAAATTTCATGTGAGCCGGCCAGTGTGGCCGAGCGGTTCTAGGCGCTTTAGTGTGGAACCGCGCGACCGCTACGGTCGCAGGTTCGAATCCTACTACTGGCATGGATATGTGTGATGTCCTTGGGTTAGTTAGATTTAAATAGTTCTAAGTTCTAGGGGACTGATGACCACAGATGCTAAGTCCCATAGTGTACAGAGGCATTTGAACCATTTTTTCATCATTCCCCTTAACTTAGAACTACTTAAACCTAAGGACATCACACACATCCATGCCCGGACAGGATTCGAACCTGCAACCGTAGCAGGTGCGTGGTTCCGGACTGAAGCCCCTAGAACCGCTCGCCCACCGCGGCTGGCTTAATTATCACACACACAATTATTGAGTACTTTATGATTGAAAAAGAAACATGGCAATATTGTAATATTCTACAATATTCTAGAATAGTGCACCAGTGTTGTGTGTGTTTTTATTCATAATGCATAAAATATTCTACCAGGGACCGACGGAACAGTTAACCAATGTAAATACTGAATTTAATTATAGAAGAGAATCTGTATCTACATCCATCGAGAAGCTAAGTGTCGATTAAAATCATGTTTGTGTGTAGGAGAATATGAAGACTGTCTCAGTAGGAATAGTTAGTACGCAGGGATACGACAGGAACGATTCAAAGCAAAATGTCTGGTAAATATGGGCTCTAAAATGCATACACTAGGAGCTATGAACACTGTAAGTAGGCTGTTTAGGTTTCTATGTATGAAAATCACTGACTGTGTTATATGCAATCTGTGGCTGGTAGGACTCACTGTTGGAATATTCGCTTGTGTAGTATTGGGCAGTTGGATGGGAACAGCGCGTAGCGTTGGATAGTTGGAGGTGAGCCTCCAGCAGTGGTGTATGTGGAGAGAGAGATGCCAGAGTTCTGAGAAGTTACTATAATCGAACGATCTGGACGTGTGTCCACCAGAAAAAAGAAATCTGTAAAGATGGTTGTCATGAATTGATAGGTATATATATGATGACTTTTGAACATTATTAAGGTAAATACATTGTTTGTTCTCTATCAAAATCTTTCATTTGCTAACTATGCCTATCAGTAGTTAGTGCCTTCAGTAGTTAGAATCTTTGATTTAGCTGACAGTATTGGCGCTCGCTATATTGCAGTAGTTCGAGTAACGAAGATTTTTGTGAGGTAAGTGATTCATGAAAGGTATAGGTTATTGTTATTCAAGGCCATTCTTTTGTAGTGATTGTTGAAAGTCAGATTGCGTTGCGCTAAAAATATTGCGTTTCAGTTTAGTGATGATCAGAATAAGTAAAGAGAAAAATGTCTGAGTACGTTCAGTTTTGCTCAGCTGTTTGGAAATCAAATAACGTAGAAGTTTACCAGCACAGTAATTCATAATTTTCCAAAGGGGACGTTTCAACACTTCTTCATCTCCGATACTGGAAACAAATCTTTTCCACAGCAAAATCTTTGATTTCCGTATTTTAGGAAGAGGTGGTACGGACCAAAACAAGAAAAATTGCCTAGAAAAAGCATACCATAACAATTAAGAGTAATTCTTGAGTAGAAGAGATGTGTTACATAGTATTGAAGATCAGCAAGTGCTCATAGCTCTTAAGCCATGGACTTCAGATCCCATGTTTGTTGGATAGTTTTTTTCCATACAACCACCTCTGCAAATATTTAAAACAAAGCGCCTGCGGTAGAAGAAATTTCTTTCAGAGTATCGGAGATGAAGAAGTGTTCGTAGATCTTGAATTATGTATTTTAAACTCATATTTCCAGATTCTTTTGCTTCTAATTATCGTTCCTGCCATAACCGTGAATACTGACCATTACTCGTGGGACACCCTGTAAGCATCAATCTTGCAACCACAAACAGAATCTACTGTCCTCACAGAGATTTTCTGAAATTGATGGGAAATTTGTTCCATGCTTGAACCAGACATTGTACAACATTAATTTCATTCAAATAATAATCCCACTTCTTGTCTGTTCTGATAGTGTCGGCTGATGACTTCATCGTTATCGAGTTTCTCCTTGGCAGTACGCGAAAGCATCTCAGCGTCCCACTTAAAAAATGGTTCACATGGCTCTGAGCACTATGGGACTTAACATCTGGGGTCATCAGTCGCCTAGAACTTAGAACTACTTAAACCTAAGTAACCTAAGGACATCACAGACATCCATGCCCGAGGCAGGATTCCAACCTGCGACCGTAGCGGTTGAACGGTTCCAGACTGAAGCGCCTAGAACCGCTCAGCCACCTCGGCCGGCCGTCCCACATCATGCCACTCTCAGAATTGTCAGCTGATGAGTTATGAAAGAAACAAAACAAATACCTAAATTAGGCATAGAAGCTCAACGTTTCTTCAGTCCAAAAAGAAACGTCTCAGTAGGACTTCCGCACAAACCACTAACACAAAAATTGCCTGCAAAAACGCTTCTTATTGCAAAAAGCATTTCAACGGATGAGACTGGTTACTTTACCAAACCCAAGCGTGTCCACATAATTCTGGAAGGCTAGTTCCTTTCTTCCATCTTCCGTCTTCTGACGAAGGTATAATTAGGATAGTGCCTTCCGAGATGCCGCAGACAAACGAGAGAAGATTTCATTGCATTGAGACGCCGCAAGAAACCCCATTTGCATTGTAAATGACTGATATCCAAGGGCCTTCAGAGTCATTGACCGATCTGTGTAAGTGTAGATGTCGTTCCAGCCCCATTGCAGAGGAGGGGCCGGGAGAAGGAATACGACGACACAAAAAGAAGTAAGCTGATCATGCCGGGTAATCAGCTATTGTTTGAGATAAACGTAAGAAGTTTGCAATATGATAACATCCACTGCGTAGAGTTTTCATCCGATTAAAGAAAAACATTTTATGGCGAGTCTTGTAAATCTGCTAGATTACTATTGCGTGTGAGCTTCCATTGAACTTACAACAGTTTTTCTGTTCATAATGGAATCAGCCTGAATAGACCAGCGACCGTCTGTAGCTGCTGTTGCGTGCATTTAAAATCCCGAAAGTAGAAATGTCAAAAAATTCCTTAGTGCCTTCCTCACCACCAGACCGATAGAGACGATTAGCACGAGTCTAGAGATAACCTTCCCGAAGTAAAGTAGCTATATTAGTCGCATTAATTCCACTTTAAATTTAAAGTAAATTTGTGTTGCTGAGTAGCACATGGGTCTCCTTATCTGCTTTAAGAACTCCTTCTTTATTCTGTTCGTCGAGGAGATCTGGTATAGACTGAATAGCTTCGCACCCACCACTTCCCCACTTTTCGCGGCTGCTTTTATACCTTCTTCATATTCTGCAGAAAATACATTCCTTCGGCACTGGCTCTGCGTTTGCTGAAAACGCAGTAAAAAAAAAGACTTATTTCTATCTCTCGTCACATTACAGCGTCAGACACCGGGATCAGTAACCGCGAAGCTACTTCTAGTTTATGCCACGTCTCCTCCTCCAGCACGGCGGCTTTACAACCCAGCGTATTGCACGTCTGGGAAAAAACTGTAACTTCCTTGTACTTTAAAAAACTATCGAAACATGTTACTACGTCAGCCATCGCGTTCGAAATGGAAGTATGAAGGTGGCAGAAGATGTACTGTATTTCTTTTTCCTATTTGTCTCCAATACTAAATTGGGTAAGTACTTGTACTTCAGAATTTCATAGCAGACTATGTTACCGATTTGCTACTTCGGGCATTGTATTTTATAGCAGCAACGCACTTTTCATTACCTATATCGTCTACAACGTCGGTGATAGTATCCGTATAATACTGGACAGTTAAGTTTAACTCCCCTGGACGACTGCTCTTATAAAATATTGGAACATATGTGATCATTACAAAATTATTCGTGATTTTGCCGGCAGCATAAGTCAGTCCACCCACGGTTAATGAAAGTCAATGCTCAGTCAGGATCTCCCGCTTAGCATGTCCTTGCTCGCACTGGCTTTCAGCCTCCAGAAGGTCTCCTCGACGTGGTCGTGTATGATGGGTTTATGGCTCTGAGCACTATGGGACTTAACATATGAGGTCATCAGTCCCCTAGATCTTAGAACTACTTAAACCTAACTAACCTAAGGACATCACACACATCCATGCCCTGGGCAGGATTCGAACCTGCGACCGTAGCGGTTGCGCGGTTCCAGACTGAATCGCGTAGAACCGCTCGACCACACCGGCTGGCAGCACATGTATTCTAACAGTGAAAGTGGCACCGGTGTTGCATATACTGCCCTGACAATACTTCCCTCAAGTTATTCTCTATGACAGTTATAGAGAGTGTTACAAAAAGGTATGGCCAAACTTTCAGGAAACATTCCTCACACACAAATAAAGAAAACATGCTATGTGGACATGTGTCCGGAAACGCTTAATTTCCATGTCAGAGCTCATTTTAGTTTCATCCACCTACGCTCAATAGAGCACGTTATCATGATTTCATACGGGATACTCTACCTGTGCTGCTAGAACATGTGCCTTTACAAGTACGACTCAACATGTGGTTCATGCACGATGGAGCTCCTGCACATTTCAGTCTAAGTGTTAGTACGCTTCTCAACAACAGATTCGGTGACCGATGGATTGGTAGAGGCGGACCAATTCCATGGCCTCCACGCTCTCCTGACGTCAACCCTCTTGACTTTTTTATTTATGGCGGCATTTGAAAGCTCTTGTCTACGCAACCCCGGTACCAAATGTAGAGACTCTTCGTGCTCGTATTGTGGACGGGTGCGATACAATACGCCATTCTCCAGGGCTGCATCAGCGCATCAGGAATTCCATGCGACGGAGGGTGGATGCATATATCCTCGCTAACCGAGGACTTTTGAACATTTCCTGTAACAAAGTGTTGAAGTCACGCTGGTACGTTTTGTTGCTGTGTGTTTCCATTCCATGATTAATGTGATTTGAAGAGGAGTAATAAAATGAGCTCTAACATGGAAAGTAAGCGTTTGCGGACACATGTCCACATAACATATTTTCTTTCTTTGTGTGTGAGGAATGTTTCCTGAAAGTTTGGCCGTACCTTTTTGTAACACCCTGTATAGTAGTTGGATCCTCTAAAAATGGTACAAGTAAGCATTGTTCTTTGGGACTCGGGGAGACGCCTAGATTCAGAGTCTAAAACGTCCGGCGTATTAACGCCGAGGGCCGGTGTGCCGATCAGCCTGGAAGTTGATTTTAGGCCGTTTCCCACGCCCGACTATGTAAATACTGGGCTCCTCGTTCCGCCTCAGTTATAGTATTCGCAAACACTTCGAAAACCTTCTTTCACATTGAGAACACTAGTAAATGCAAACAAAACCTGTACATTCAATCATTAGCAGCTGACAGGAGGGAGGTGGGGGAGGAGAGTGGTCGTACGAAGGGCTTCTGGCCGCTCTCTATCACGAGCACTGCCCTCTCGACTCTGTGCACGCACTGGGTAATGCAGGGAGAAAGAACAAGAATAAAATCCCAATACGCTGTCTTTTCAGACAACGAGGTGCTCGCCGATGTATATGGCAATACTCATTTCACTTCCATTTGCGGCTACCTTTGTTTTTTGTGGTAGGCAGTCATGGAGCAAGGCGTTTAATAGATTGTGGGCATACTTGGCACTTAAAGAAAAGCTGACATTTGTGATAACATTACATTGTTCAGCTCGTAGCAGTATTTACATCTGACTTCTATTTTTTCCACCCCCAGTTCTTCCTGCACACAGGTTCCATAAGATCGTCTTGTAGAAGATATCAGTTTTCTGTGTAAATTGAAGGGGATTGGGGGGGGGGGGGGGGAGAATAGAAAGGAAAGGGACGAGACAGTTGTCAGCTGTATCGGGACTCCTTTCTTAATAAGCGGCAAGGCAACGAGTGAAAAATGCTTGCCGGTCAGGGATTCGAACCTGAGTTTGGGTCAACCGCGGAGTCCTCACATGCACGATAAACACTGTAACACAGTGTTTAACGCAGCTGCCTAGGAAGCAGGAGATCCTGTGTTCGAATCCTGGTCTGGCACACAGTTTCATTCGTCGCTGCAGATTTCGCAAGAAGAATCAATGCAGTTGACATTAATTCGCCCTTCTCTTTCCTTTATGTCCTCCTCCTCTCCACCTTCAATTTATATGTAATTTATCACAGCTGCGGATTCCGAATGGTGTCTATTCTTCTGGACATGTCCGAAAGAAGACACCACGCATTCGTATCATTAATTTTCTGTTTCTTTTATGGTCTCTTTCGTTTCCTTATGACAATTGCAGGTAGCTTACTTTAGCATTAAAACTAAAGTAAATAAATAGATAAACAAAACTAAAACATGATTACTATTATGTTGTTCACGATTGAATGGCTGCGCATTGTCGGTGAATGAGTAGCCGATGGTGAAAAATGTGTGTAAATCAGTATCTGGACGGGAAGCGTAGTAACAGGAGCTTAATGTGCATTTCATGGGAGAGGGTCTTATATTTTGAATGGGAAGCTGGAGGTTTCAAATGGGAGTTGGAGAGGTAGGTAACGGAGCCTGTTTCACAAGGGAGGGAGGAATCAGTATACTGCAACAGGTAGTAACGATCATGCAGGAAGCCGGAGTTGGTAAAATTTGATTGAATCTTCTTTCCAAAGGCAAGATCGCATTAATATTTCTTTATTTGGAGCAACCGGTTTCGACACACTCCTCTGTCTTCTTCAAAGTTTTTGTTACTAACTGTGTTTATTTTGAGCTGGAACCTCCGACAAGTTCTCTTGTAAATAAAATGTAACATATTATGCAAAGGCTTGTCATAAATAAAACACTATAATCCAAAGTTACCTTGTCCACTTGGCCATGCCCATATATGAAGCGCTCTCAGATGATTGTTAAAGTCGTAAGAAACACAGTCCACAATAAAATTCACAGTAGCACATCTGTGTACGTTAGCTGAATATATTCTAATCACCACACAGTGTTAAGGTACAACTGTTCTACCTTATATGTCACCTAAGGTGTATCTTCGCCAACGGCGTTGCCGCAGTGGTAGAACCGGTTCCCATCAGATCACAGAAATTAAGCGCTGTCGGGCTTGGCTACCACTTGGATGGGTCACCGTCTGGGTCTGCCAAGTGCTGTTGGCAAGCGGGGGGAACTCAGCCCTTCTGGGGCCAATTGAGGAGCCACTTGATTCAGAAGTAGCGGCACCGGTCACGGAAACAGACAATGGCCGGGAGAGCAGTGTGCTGATCACACGCCCCACCATATCCACATACGATGACGTCTAAGGGCTGAGGACGGCACGGCGGCCGATCGACACAGTTCGGTAGTGTTTGTTTTAAGGCGGATCTTCAGTGATTAAAACATGTCCAGCTAACGTACACAGATGTGCTACTGTGCTACAACAGCGAGGTTCCAGCTCAAAATGAACACAGTTACAACAAAACGTTTTGGAGTTCTGATGATGACAACAAAATCTGTTCCAACAGGTTGTTGTAAACAAATGTTTACGCGATCTCGGCTTTAGCAAGCTTTTACTTGGTAAAATTTACCTTAGGATAGGATGTATACCGTGTGGGGATGATGTAAAGGAGATAAGTGTTTAGATGGGTAGCAACGACCTATATTGGGTAATGAACTTTGGCAGAGAATAAATCTAAACACTGTTGGCTAAGGTAAGGATGGACTGGATAAGCGCTTTGTCGGTGTTCTGTGACCACCCTGCTATAGGGATCACATCTTCCTCCCTGGATTCTATCCAGCCCCTAATTAATTTCAGAATAAAAATAATCAGCAATGGCCGTCGAAGACTTCCGGTATAAGGAGTCATCCTTGTTCCGCCAGCGGCCTTGTAAAAGAGGTTAGGGGCTTTCTCTTGTCATTGAAATGATAAACTGCCCTTATAGCGAATAATCAGCTATGATCGAAGCCAATGGAAACGACTGCCAAACTAAAAGAGTGTCATGATTGTCTTCCCATTACCAAAAGATTCCACCTTAGTCCTAATTCGGTTCTCTGAGAGGCGATAGCCTCCCTCTAGGGAGGCGACCACGAGAAAAAAGACCGAATTTCCAATGAATGAGTAATATTCTACAAAACGGAGCATCGAATGTCAAAAATCTGAATCTGATAGGGTAGCTAGTAAGTTTTAAAAGTGGAATGCAGAAGATCAGTCTAGACATAATGAGGATGAGTTAAATGGAAAGAAGTTACGGATTTCTGGCCAGACGAATATAAGGTAGCATCAACAAAAGCAGAAAATGGAGCAACAGGAGTAGGAAGGTAGGGGAGAAAGTGAGTTTCTGTGGACAGTTCGCTGTTAGGATTATTCTCATCAGAAAGAATACACCAATAAAAATAGGCCAGGTGCATACTCAAAGTTACAAGCAGAGAATGAAGAGACAGATGAAGTATAGAAGGACACTGAATGTGAAATTCAGTACGTAAAGGAAGAATAAAAAGTTATCGCTGTATTTGTGAACGACTGGAATGCTTTTTTAGGGGGAGGAACAGCAGGCAGAGCTACGGAGGGACATGGGGTTGGTAGTAGCAATGAAAAGAAAGAAATTCTAGTTGCGATCGGCAATAAATTGCAATTAGCAACTGCAAATAAGTCGTTCAGAAATCACAAAAGACTAATTGAGATCAGAAAAAAATTTTCAGTTATCAATTGCAGCTACACTGTTCAAAAACCACAAAAGGTGGAGTTCTTATTGATAATGGTCAGGAGACACGGTAAAATTACAGTTGAATTACACCATGGAAGAGTACACATTGCGAAATAGGATACTACATTTAAGGTGTAATCCAGGAGCAGATATTAACACAGATCACAATTTAGTAATGATGAATATTACGCTAAAATCTTAGTGAAAAGAAATGGGATACTGTAGTACTTAGGTAAGATAATATGCATTTGAAGTTCTCTAAGGCTGTAGATATTGCGGTAGTGAAAATTATAATAGGAATTTCAGTCGAATAGGAATGGACATCTCGAAGAAGGACATACATAGCAAATGGACAGAAAAAATAGATAAAATGATGGTAACCGTGAAGAAACATTGGTGACAGAAGAAATACTTCAACTAATCGGCAAGGAAGTACGAAAACGTTCAGACGTCTGGAGCTTGGGAATTAGAGGCTGAGAAACTCTCCATAGAAGTATGTCCTATACTCTGGATGGATATAACTTCTGATCTACATGGGCACAGATAATATACGGAAAAAAGATGTTATTTGAAGGTACAGCTGACAAATGTATTTTTTCATCAGACATAGAGCTTGCAAGTACTGAATAAAAAGAACATTTTCAGAAGATAAACTTTTTTGGCGAATGAATTGTCTTCTTAGCGTGGGGAAGAAGGCGTCATCGAACAGCTACGAAAGTTCCTGTTCAATAATGCGACTAGTGAGGAGATCGTGAGCTGGTCAGTCATATTTATAGACAAACCCATACGAAACTTTGCGAAATACAGGGGGAGAAATTTGTCTAGTGTGAGACTTCGGCACTACTCTTCGTGAGAGAATCATGGCCAGGAGCTACCTCCCCACGTCCATTTCTGACCACAGCCATTCTTCACTGCCTCCACGCAGCCACTCGAGGCAATTCCAGGCCAGGCCTGGCAGCCAGACACACAGCTGATAGGCCGATAACCGATTGGTAACAGATATGAACACAGTTTATCGTAGTCTGCCTGACAATGTTCCAGTTACCTGAGTATCAAGAACTAACATGCTTGGAAAGTAACCCTGAGAGATTTTCATTAATACATTGGATATATAATTATTTTCTGGCTTTGATCATAAGAATGAATAGCTATTAGTTTTTAAAAAGTAGCTGAAGTAACTTGACTGAGATCCAAACAGAACTTTTATGCAAGTAAGACTACTTTAATTCAACCTTCGTCTGAGAAGTTCGCTGATTGGTCCGATATGTTAAAAATCACGTAGTCTACGATGAAGCGATCGCACATACGGACTGAGACCGCGCCGCCCCTCCCCCCTGCAACGTAAATGTCTCAAGCGAAGCAGTGACGCTCGCTGCTACCGAGGAAACGCAGTCAGTGTGGTGAGAACTCATGTCACTGAAAAATGGAGCGCGAAACCGAACCAAGTGTTAACATGATTTTTTGCTTCAGATTAGCGGTAACAGCAACGGACGCTCATGGAATGTTGGTGAAAGTGCACAGTGTTGGAGAACTGAGTTGAAAGGCTATGATTATTTTAAGCGCTTTCGAGACGGACGATGTCAAGCATGAGCCGCGTTCGGGTCGACCATCAACGAACACAATCCAGACAACATCGAGGGAGGGCGACGCACGTTCGTGGATTATCAGCAGTTCTCTTTCAGAATGATGGCGAAGAGTTGAAGATAAGTGAAGACACTATTGCTGACGATCATTTGAAAAGGTGGACGGTTTGTGTCCGGTTTGTACTGCAAGTGTTGACAGACGAGCAGAAGCAAACTCTGACGAAAACGTCTGGAGAATTCATCAACATGTGTGACCGGAATCCGCAGTTTTTAGAAACCGTCAGAACAGGATATGAGGTCTCGTGCTGCCATTGCTATCTGGAGACCAAACAACAGTCAACTGTATGATGTTCATCGTCTCCCTCACCTCCCAAAAAATGTCGGCTGACAAAATCCAAGATTAATACGACGTTGAACTCATTTTTCGACAGCAAGGACGTTCGAGGGTCAAACGGTCAAAGCGAAAGTTTACGAGATATTTTTGAAACGGCTGCTGCAACGCATCCGGCGAGTTCGACCAGAACTGTTACGGAGTGGGTAGAGGAATTTGCTCCCCGAGAACGCTCGCCCGCTAATTGCGATCCGCGTACAGGAGTTGGTCGCTCGGCCGCGTAGGTACGTAATTGCAGGGTCAGCCCGGTGGATTGCTTAGTGCAAAGAGTCTGGATCGACTCCCGGCCAGGGTGGACAATTTTCTTCTCTCGGAAACTGGATGTTGTATTGTCTTTACTTCCGTATCGTCCTAATTGGCATTACTATTGACATGGCTGAATGGGCCAATAAAAAAAAAAAAAGAACTTACTCGCTCAACGCGAGGTAACTGTTCTTAACAAGTTGGTTATTCTTCAGACTTGGCGCTGGCAGACTTCTTTTTGTTTCCTCGCTTTAACGCAGCCCTGAAAAGCCTGCATGTCACAAGTGTGGCAGATATCGAAAAACACGTGACAACGGTGCTTCGAGGGATTCCATAAGAAGCGTCTGCTGACAGTATCTAACTGCTACACAACCGATGTCAGACATGTATTGTAGCTAATGGTAATCCTTTGAAGGACAGTAAAGGTATCTTGTTTGCAGCTCTTGTTTCCTTTATTTTCTGAGACCGTTCACTGAACTTTGCAGACGCATTTTACATTAGGCTATATATTTATATTCCTGCAGCTCGACACATAATCTTATTTCGCTAAAGTAATTGTCGATGGTACACACAAGTGCAGTAAATGAAACCAACATTATTAAATTGCATCCCAATGTGGGCCTTAAACTAACTATACCCATAACTACAATAGACATATTCTACTTCGAGCTCATTGTTGGACAGTCAGTAACAGAAGTCTCCAATTTAGTCTGCAGTCGGAAATAAGTAACAGCTATTTACACTACTGGCCATTAAAATTACTACACCAAGAAGAAATGCAGATGATAAACGGGTATTCATCGGACAAATATATTGTACTAGAACTGACATGTGATTATATTTTCACGCAATTTGGGTGCATATATCCTGAGAAATCGTTATCCAGAACAACCACCTCAGGCCGTAATAAAGGCTTTGATACGCCTGGGTATTGAGTTAGACAGAGCTTGGATGGCGCGTACAGGTACAGCTGCCCATGCAGCTTCAACACGATACCACAGTTCATCAAGAGTAGTGATTGGCGTATTGTGACGAGCCAGTTTCTCGGACGCCATTGACCAGACGTTTTCAGTTGGTGAGAGATCTGGAGAATGTGCTGGCCAGGGCAGCAGTCGAACATTTTCTTTATCCAGAAAGGCACGTACAGGACCTGCAACATGTGGTCGTGCATTGTCCTGCTGAAATGTAGGGTTTCGCAGTGATCGAATGAAGGGTAGATCCACGGGTCGTAACATATCTGAAATGTAACGTCCACTGTACAAAGTGCCGTCAATGCGAACAAGAGGTGACAGAGACGTGTAACCAATGGCACCCCGTACCATCACGCCGGGTGATACGCCAGTATGGCGAAGACGGATGCAGGCTTCCAATGTGTGTTCAGCGAGATGTGACCATCATTATGCTGTAAACAGACATGGATTCATCCGAAATAATGACGTTTTGCTATTCGATCACCCAGGTTCGTCGTTGAGTACACCATCGCAGGCGCTCCTGTCTGTGATGCAGCGTCAAGGGTAACCATAGCCACGGTCTCCGATCTGATAGTCCATGCTACTGCAAACGTCGTCGAACTGTTCATGCAGATGGTTGTTGTTTTGCAAACGTCCCCATCTGTTGACTCAGGAATCGAGACGTTGCTGCACGATTCGTTACAGCCATGCGTATAAGATGCCTGTGATCTCGACTGCTAGTGATACAAGGCCGTTGGGATCCAGCACGGCGTTCCGTATTACCCTCCTGAACCCACCGATTCCGTATTCTGCTAACAGTCATTGGATCTCGACCAACGCGAGCAGCAATGTCGGGATACGATAAACCGCAATCGCGACAGGCTACAATCCGACCTTTATCAGAGTCGTAAACGTGATGGTACGCATTTGTCCTCCTTACACGAACCATCACAACCAGGCAACGCCGGTCAACTGCTGTTTGTGTATGAGACATCGGTTTGGAAAGTTTCCTCATGTCAGCACGTTGTAGGTGTCGCCACCGGCGCCAAACTTGTGTGAATGCTCTGTAAAGCTAATCATTTGCATATCACAGCATCTTCTTTCTGTCGCTTAAATTTCGCGTCTCTATCACGTCATCTTCGTGGTGTAGCAATTTTAATGGCCAGTAGGGTAAATATGATGGATGGAAGAAGTGTGTGGTAGTGTGGAAGTCAGGGAGATGGAACTGGAGTGTGGTTCATCAAATGACTTCTGCCTCTGTTTCGGCGGGCTTGATAATTAGGTACTGTAGGTCGCACCATGACTAAAAGTTTAGGTTGGATCAAACGGGTCCTCCAAAGGAATGTTAGAGTGAATGAAGTGCAGGGAAAACTGTGTCTTCTGTGAAATGGAGCAGGTCCATTGTTGGAGATGGCTAGGGAATGTCTTATGCGTAAAGAAAGTAAAGCGGTGGGGAGATGATGGATGCAGGAACAGTCTCGTGGTTAGACGGGAAAGGTGCGATTGGATATAGTTGATAGTAATGAACAAGGGCTATAAGACATAAAGGAAACAATTCAGGTGGATATAGACTGAAAAGCCAAAGAAACTGGTACGCCTGCATAATATCGTGTGGAGCCCCCGTGAGCAAGTAGAGGTACCGCAACACGACGTGGCATGGACTCGACTAATGTCTGAAGTAGTGCTGCAGGGAATTTGCACCATGAATCCTGTAGGGCTGTCCATAATACCATAAGAGTACGAGGGGGTGAAATTTCTTCTGAACAGCATTTGCAAGGCGTTCCAGATTTGCTCAATAATGTTCATATCTGTGGAGTTCGGTGGCCAGAGTAATTGTTTGAACTCAGATTGTTCCTGGAGTCACTCTGTAGCAATTTCGGACGTGTGGCGTGTCGCATTGTCCTGCTGGAATTGCCCAAGTTCGTCGGAAAGCACAATGGACATGAATGGATGCAGTCATCAGACAGGATGTTACTTACGTGTGACCTGTCAGAGTTGTATCTAGACGCATGAACGGTGGTCCCACATGACTCCAGCTGAACACGCCCCACACCATTACAGAGCCTTTACCAGCTTAGGCAGTCCCCTGCTGACATTCAGGGTTCACGGATTCATGAGGTTGTATCCATACCTGTACATATCCATCCACTCGATACAATTTTAAAAGAGACAAGTCCGACCAGGCAAAGTGTTGCCAGTCATCAACAATCCAATGTCAGTGTTGACGGGTGACGCGTAACGCTTTGTGTTGTGCAGTCATCAAGGACTCAAACGTAGACCTTCGGCTCCGGAAGCCCATATCACTGATGTTTCGGTGAATGGTTCGCATGATGACTCTTGCTGATGCCCCAGCATTGAAATCTGCAGCAAGTTGCGGAAGGGTTGCATTTCTTCACGTTGAACGATTCTCGTCAGCAGTCATTGGTCCAGTTAAGTCCCATAGTGCTTAGAGCCAACTGAGACGTTGGTCCCGTTCTTGCAGGATCTTTTTCCAGCCGCCATGGTGTCGGAGATTTTATATTTTACCGGATTCCTGAGACTCGCGTTACACTCGTGTAATGGTCGTACTGGAAAATCCCCACTTCATCGCTATCTCGGAGACACTGTGTCCCATCGCTCGTGCGCCGACTGTAACACTACGTTCAGACTAACTTACATCTGGGAAACCTTCAATTGCAGCAGCAGTAACTGCTCTTACAACAGCAATAGACACTTGTATTATATAGGCGTTGCCGACTGCAACGTTATATTCTGCCTGTTTACATATCTCTGTATTTGAATACGCATGCCCATACCAGTTTCTTTGGCGTTTCAGTGTAGTTGTTTGAAAACGTGTAGCTTTGAAGTTTAAACAAGAGACTTGAATGCCACACATAGATGAAACTGAGGATCATAGAAACTGCGGCAGAATTATACAGGGCGAAGAGAAATGCAGTGTCAGTGCCTGAAAACTAGTATTACGAAGATGTGTGGAACAAAATTTCGTTCCATGTATACTTTTACTAATAAATGTACACCAAAAAATAACAATTTGGCAAGACCGGCATTACTAATCTGGCATCTCGTACCTAATTCGCTACATGTACTGTATGACTAGTAGATTTTATGTAGTTTAAGTGTGAACGTAATTATTTTTATGTTGTAGCAGGTAATTTCGGTTTAGTTCGCCAGAAACGTATCACTTGTCCACCCCATCGCTGTCTTGTTCATCGTACAAAATACTATGATGTGAAGCTGTCTGATGTGTGTGGCTTAAGAAACAATGTATACTCTAGTATTATTTGGCAGTCGAAGATAAGCAAATAGAAACAAATATGCCTACACAAAGAATTGAAGACTTCACTTTTGGAAATTTGAACCCCTCGCTTTATTCATTGCACAAACCAATCATCGCTGTTACAGCTACATGTGACTACAGCGTGACCAAAGTGTCATTCTCTACGTGCATTTTGCGCCGAAAATATCCATGGGACAAAATTTTCTTGTATTCATTTCTGCATTCCCAATGTGCAAAGAATCACACAGCGAAGTCAGAGTACAGTAATTTTTTTTCTTCCTGTGCAACCGTGCAAGGAGGAAACAAGTGAGTCACTTGGTGAATGTCCTACCTCCAGCACCGTCTATACTTGTTAGCCGGCATTTCACACCTTGGAATTTAGTTCTCCCATTCACAGCTCTCAACGAGACACGCCAACTGCCCGCTATTACTAATGTACCACAACAAATCGTTTGTTCACTGGCAGTCTGTGAATAGCACGGTCTGCATTATCGGGCACTGCCAGAAACGCATTCAACTGCCGCCTCTCGGCGTGCATAAAACTGCATTGTGCCCGTGTTTTCAACCCACTGCGTGTTGTCCGAGCCTTAACCGAGGCGCAACTGACAGCCAATGTGGCAACGCTATAGCGCTACGTGACGTACCTCAAATAACAAGTTGTTTTATTCAGTGTGTGGCTGTACGTTCCTTCGTCTGGGAATGTTTTGTAAACCCGAGTGCAAGCTGCTTTTTCAGGTTACATCTGTTTCCATTAAGAGCTTACTTGCTAATATGATTATTTCCCTTTCTTAACTCACCATGAATCAAAACAGAATACCGACTTATCGTTATGGTTCCTTAAAGCTGGGCGGATGTATAATATTAATTAACATCGCCAATGAATTAATTCGTGGATGGATTTTGGAATGCAGTGCGCTCTAGGTACTGGTGTAATAACATTCTCACCAGTCTGACAAGAACACTACCAGAGGAAGGAACGTGCACAACAGGTAATCCCATCACAGCAGTATAAAATGGTCCGAGAAATTAAGCTCATCGTTCTGAGAGGAATTCTAGTAATTCCGACAGGTTCACAGATTACTAATGTCTCTACTGGTTTTTTTCGTATTCAAGATGGTCTAAAAAAGCCACGGAAAGTTATTATATACCAAAATTGTGATAAAAACCAACACTTCGGAATCTGTTAACGAAAACAGAAAATGTTCAATAAATCATCACACACCAATTTAGCTATTATTCTGATTATTTGTTCTACTTGATTTGATTTCTCTGATTTTATATTAAAATCATTATTTGATCTGTAAGATTATACTGCCACCTTTCACAAGGAACAGGTACCAATCTTACGAAGATTACGCTCTACAGAGTTTAACAGGAGTGTTAACACTCTTGGAGATTGAATGTAGTTAGCTAGGATGGCACTTACATTGAATTACGAAAAGAATGAACCTATCCTAACAGAAAATGACCTTACGATAGAGCACTCATGTCAGCACATCAGTCGCACTTTTTAGAAAGCCACTACAGTCTTTGCCGTATGAGGGTGTTTTAGCTGCTCAGTACAAAAGACTCCCTGGAGGCACGAAACGCTCTCTCAATCCTATGGACGCCTGGAGCCTACCAAGAGCTTAGTGCCTTGTTCTAACCGAAGCCTACCGGAGAAACTCGACGAAAAAGTTAGTGGAACTTTCGGCAGCTTCCCATGCTGTTTTCAACTCAGCCAATCGCAGCTCGCACTTTTCAACTAAGGAGGAGGCTTCGTGGCCTACGTGCAATCCAGACAGTATGCCATGTGCGGAAATAGAGCCCAAACGAAAATTACTGATCTTCTACACAGAAATAATAAGAGAAGCTGCACAGATTCTCTACTTACCAAGCAATTTCTAACTAGTCCTTCATCCACACAGCACAGAGATTATTGCAGGGAAAATATGGTAAGAGGGCAGAAGAGGATACCATTGTAAAATATACATAAATGAAACACTTGGCGGCTATAATTAAACTTTCTCTACTTTAGAGGGCCTCCATGAAAAAGACTGATCGTAGGACAATGAAACTTGATGAAAACATTTGTAAGGACATGCAGAAGAGAAGTAATGAATGAATCATTGAAATAAACAAATTAATTTACAACTGAAAGGGAAACATTTTTTAACTGTTCACCTCGTTTATTGTATACTCAATATTGTAGAACACTCAGTATATAGACCCAAAAACAATTACTTGTAGACGACGACACATCAAGAGCTTCGGTGAGGTCCGTCGGAGCTGGTCATAGCTTGGTGAGGAACTGGCTGTACTGCTGTTGCGCTGGCCTTATAAAGCCGACGGAGGCCGGTGGAGTACTCCAACTTTCCCTGTATCTGTGAGGTGACCTCTGCAGAAAAAGGTTCGCATTAGTCTCTAGCAAGTTCTGTTTGTTTTGAAGAATTGTTTTCCTCTTGGTTGCGCCTGCAAGTGATTGTGTATGTTATATGGTACACAGGGGTGTCTTGAGTGTAGTCTGCCTGGCAGGGGCCGTCTGTGGCAGACGTAACAACGTTCATGTTCCAGGTTACAACGTTGTTGAAAGTGACCACCAGCTGCGTCCACAGAAGCCTGAAATCGCACTACAGATTGCTCTACTGCTGCCCGAAACATCTCAGATGGGGTGTTGGTTACCTTCCTCGCTATGGTCGTTTTGAATCTCTAACGTTTGTAACAGTCTCGTCGACAAACCCTGTCCCTCAGGTAACTCCACAGTCAGAAATCAAACAGGTTCAAATCTAGTAATCTTGGCTGCTGTGCACTTTGGAACAGTCGGCCGACGATTTGATTTTCTTCAAATGTCTTATGGAGTTTGCGAATGACTGCAAGAGAAGTGCTTCGATACTTGCAAAGAGCAGCAGCACTATTGCAGACGCTGTTCAGAACTATATTGATTGTCTCCAACAGTAATTCAAATTGATGCCTGTCTTTCAAACCTACGTTGCTGTACCAGAACGGGCGCCTAATGGCAAGTCATGACATTAACAGTACTAACAAAGCAAATCATGCCGCACACACTCTGAACATCAAGTTTGGTATCTGTAGGGTAAACCGTTTTCTGTCTACACTGGCTCGAGCAGCGAAAGTTTAGTTTTAATCATCTACATGGACAGTGTTTCCCTAGACAATCTTTCTCTCAGCGATTACTTACGCAAAACAAAGAGCAGAAGGCTAGACTGCTAAATTATTAGTACGTAAATTTAATATATATAACATGTATCACATGAAGTGGGAATCAATACAGGTCTCTCAACATGAACAAACAAATCTTTTACAAAACCATTTAAAACCATCTAACGTAGTTTTACGTCCCTTTGTTGTGGTTGGAATGTCTGCACGCCATCTTTAGGCGTTGTAAGTGGTCAACACCTTTCCTGAAATTTGAATTGACATTGTCTCCTTTCACGAAAGAGACATCTGTATTGGACTCGGCTGTTAGAGCAAATATTGCAAAGGAAACTCTGAGCAAAGAACGCTGAGTTATCTATTATCACTGGCTACAGACAGTTATACAAGAAGTGTATAGGGTGCCAATAAAGCCGCGTGGGATTAGCCGAGCGGTCAAAGGCGCCTCAGTCATGGACTGTGCTGCTGGTCCCGGCGGAAGTTCGAGTCCTCCCTTGGGCATGGGTGTGTGAGTTTGTCCTTAGAATAATTTAGGTTAAGTAGTGTGTAAGCTTAGGGACTAATGACCTTAGCAGTTAAGTACCATAAGATTTAACACAGATTAGATTTTTTTGCCAGTAAAGTCCTGCTATACCTTCAAAAAATAAAAACTTGGAGACTATTTCTGCTCCATCAGAATCGCACAGTGTGCCCCATTCACACCTCGTAGAATATTAAGGTGATATCCGACTTCTGCTCATGGAAGGGTCAGCTTCGCAGGATCAACAGGTCTGATTGCTTCGTTGATGTTCACGAAACGCAGCCATAGCACTGACTGGTATTGTGTACACGTGATCCATGACGTAATTCCACAAAAATAAGTCTAAAACGTACTTCCCCACCGCCTACCGCCTTTCGGTAATTAGTCTGTATTGCGACGTAATGCCCAATGAAGACAGAAACTATCATTTATTGCACACGGATTTTATATTAACGCTAAATAATGGAATACAAACTCAAATGGTTGGTGGAATAGTGACACTGTAATTTAAATTTGTGACCAGATAAGATACGTAGGCCGGCCGCAATGGCCGAGCGGTTCTAGATGCTCCAGCCCAGAACCGCGCGACTGCTACTGTCGAGGGTTCGAATCCTGCATCAGGCATGGATGTGCGTGATGTCAGGTTAATTAGGTTTAAGTAGTTCTAAGTTGTAGGGGACTGATGACCTCAGATGTTAAGTCCCATAGCGCTCAGAGCTATCTGAACCATTTTTGAGATACGTAAGTAATGGAAGTCAAAGTTATAAACCCTCACACAACACGAGTGCAGTAGTTGCACTGAAGAATAACACGAAAATATTTAATAACATCCTGTTCGCTGACAAATTAACACAAGAACATGAAACAGTTACAAGTAACTGAGGTAGGTGGAGATTAAAGACCACGAACTGGTAGAGGTTGGAAAAAACTATATTTTTATACGTAGATAAGTTTTGTTTATTATTACCTCTTTTCTCTAAAGTATACAATTATCATGCTTGATGTCAATATCCTTAACTAACGAGTTTGGAGTGGTAAATTGATTTTATAAAAATATTCGCCCTTATAAAATGTTGTGCAGTGGAGTCTGACTGCATTTCGTCAATGCGGATGACACTAATATTAGTGAGGAAGCTACCCAGATTCATTCTAAACCTGACAGCTTCGAATACGCAGGCCAGATAAAGACAGTGATTTATTGCGGGCACACTAGTATAGAAGAGTACTTCGAATCCATCAACTGCTCGTGAGCTTATTAAATTCATCACTCCGTGCACAGACTGACGAATGTACAGTTCTCTGAGACATGCTGGCATATTTACTAAATTTCACATCCAGTTTTGCCTCTAACTTGTGCAGCCTGGGATACAGAGGGAAGAAAAGGACTCAACCCTGACTGCACCTCCCAGAATAAGGCCCCACGCTCCAAGCTACAGGATGGAGCTTACTTTCACGGTCCAATGACAGCTCTTGTCTCTGAAAGTATCTGCCTCCTACATCACGGTAGCCAGTCTGTGTCCACGTTATTTAGCTGTGTCGTGGAAAATTTCCACCCCAACTGGTGGTTTGGGTAGTGCCGGGTGGCATTTTATAATTTAAGTAAAGGTCATTGCTCCTCTGTCTCTACCCTCGTCGTTCAGACTCCCTCTGTGTCGCTGCCTCACTTCACTATTGAATCACCTCGAAAGATCACTTCGCTCTAAGAGGGGCACTGAACCTCCTGTAGTGCCGTGGTCCACCAAGGTGGCTTCGGCTCTCTCCCTCTCCCTCCCTCTCTCTCTCTCTCTCTCTCTCTCTGTCTGTCTCTCTCGCTGTTTGTCCCATTAGCTGAATGGTCAGCGCTTTCGCATGGCACGCACGGGGACCCGGGTTTGATCCCCCGCTAGGGTGGGAGATTTTCTCCCCTCAGGGACTGGGAGTTGTGCTATCCTCTTCATTTCATCCCCATTGTCGACGCGGAAGTCGCCCAATGTGGCGTCGCACTCAATAAGACCTGCACTTGGTGGCCGAACTTCCCACCTGGGAACTTCGGTCACTGACGCCATACGAGCTTTCCACTTTTCTCTCTCTCGCTTCCCCGAGGCTTCTGTGCGTTTCTCGTGTCATTTCAAAACTTTCATCTGTATTCTGCGCTGCTTGTTACATTATCATGCATTACTGAAGATCGCTCAAGCCATCCTCGTTGTCAGCGTGTAAACAATCCATCATTTCGTTCCCGTCATGAAAATATGCAAATTCATTTTACTGTTACTAATTTATGCAAGCGTCCATTTAAGACCGATGTCTTGCAGAACCGACAGGTATGTACTACACTACTAGCACACTGATCCGTTTCCAGGATCTGATGTTAGTGATTTCCTAAATTTTAGTTCGTAAAAAATATGCATGCCAGAAGGGCGTTTTCCTCCTGCTCATTACCACTCTGACGCTCACTAAGTATACTGCGACGCACGACGAAGAATCCAATTTCAGACCACTGGTATTTTTCTTTTTTTTTTTAGATCTTGCTCCAGTTGGAGCTGCGAAGTGACATGACTACTTCTAATTCGAAGTGATTCTGTCACTAGCAGTGGACGAAGTGCCGCCTTAGTTCCTCGTCCTCTTCCCTCGTAAGATTCACCCCTTCTTCGAGAGCCAGTACTGGCCTCCCACATGCAGTCATCCAATCACAAGACTCAGTTTTTGTGGAGAGTCCTCACGCTTCTCAATAATTTAGAAAAGTACTACGTCATACCAGGCATGAAATTCTCGCATTTTTGCACCGAGAGACCTCCAACTAAAGAGAGGAATATATTTTGACTCCGTCCTGTCGGTAACTCAAAGGAAAGCGTTAACATGTTGTTTTGTACGACCCTCCAAAGATTCCTATCTGTTTCATATACACTACTGGCCATTAAAATTGCTGCACCAAGAAGAAATGCAGATGATAAACGGATATTCATTGGACAAATATATTATACTAGAACTGACATGTGATTACATTTTCACGCAATTTGGGTGCATAGATCCTGAGAAATCAGTACCCAGAACAACCACCTCTATACGCCTGGGCATTGAGTCAAACAGAGCTTGGATGGCGTGTACAGGGACAGCTGCCGATGCAGTTTCAACACGATACCACAGTTCATCAAGAGTAGTGACTGGCGTATTGTGACAAGCAAGTTGCTCGGCCACAATTGACCAGACGTTTTCAGTTGGTGAGAGATCTGGAGAATGTGCTGTCAAGGGCAGCAGTCGAACATTTTCTTTATCCAGAAAGGCCCGTACAGCACCTGCAACATGCGGTCGTGCATTATCCTGCTGAAATGTAGTGTTTCGCAGGGATCGAATGAAGGGTAGAGCCATCGGTCGTAACACATCTGGAATGTAACGTCCACTGTTCAAAGTGCCATCAGTGCGAACAAGAGGTGATCGAGACGTGTAACCAATGGCATCCAATACCATCACCCCGGGTGATACACAAGTATGACGACGACGACGAATACACACTTCCCATGTGCGTTCACCGCGATGTCGCCAAACACGATGTAAACAGAACCTGGATTCATCCGAAAAAATGACGTTTTGTCATTCGTGCACCCAGGTTCGTCGGTGAGTACACCATCGCAGGCGCTCCTGTCTGTGATGCAGCGTCAAGGATAACCACAGCCACGGACTCCGAACTGATAGTCCATGCTGCTGCAAACGTCGTCGAACTGTTCGTGGAAAAGGTTGTTGTCCGCAAACGTCCCCATGTGTTGACTCAGGGATCAAGACGTGGCTCCCGATCTGTTACAGCCATGCGGATAAGATGCCTGTCATCTCGACTGCTAGTGATACGACGCCGTTGGGATCCAGCACGGCGTTCTGTATTACCCTCCTGAACCCACCGATTCCATATTCTGCTAACAGTAATTGGATCTCGACCAAGGCGAGCAGCAATGTCGCGATACGATAAACCGCAAACGCGATAGCCTACAATCCGACCTTTATCAAAGTCGGAAACGTGATGGTACGTATTTCTCCTCCTTACACGAGGCATTACAACAACGTTTCACCAGACTACGGCGGTCAACTGCTGATTGTGTATGAGAAATGGGTTGGTAACTTTCCTCATGTCAACCTTGTGTGAATGCTCTGAAAAGCTAATCATTTGCATATCACAGCATCTTCTTCCTGTCATGGTATCGAGCTGATAGTCCATGCTGCTGCAAACGTCATCGAACTGTTCGTGCAGATGATTGTTGTCTTGCAAACGCCCCCATCTGTTGACTCAGGGACCGAGACGTGGCTGCACGATCCGTTACAGTCATGCGGATAAGATACCTGTCATCTCGACTGATAGTGATACGAGGCCGTTGGGATCCAGCATGGCGTTCCGTATTACCCTCATGAACCCTCCTATTCCATATTCTGCTAACAGTCATTGGATCTCGACCAGCGCGAGCAGCAATGTCGCGATACGATAAACCGCAATCGCGATAGGCTACAATTCGACCTTTATAAAAGCCGGAAACGTGATTATACACATTTCTCCTCCTTACATGAGGCATCACAACAACATTTCAGCAGGCAACGCCGGTCAACTGCTGTTTTTGTATGAGAAATCGGTTGGAAAATTTCCTCATGTCAGCAGGTTGTAGGTGCTGCCACCGGCTCCAACCTTGTGTGAATGCTCTGAAAAGCTAATCATTTGCATATCACTGCATCTTCTCTTGTCGGTTAAATTTCGTGTCTGTAGCACGTCATATTTGTGGTATAGGAATTTTAATGGCCATTAGTGTGTATGAGGGCCCAGCTGTAAGTATTCTTGGACGAGAAAGCTGGAGTTCCGCACTTGCAGAATCCTCGCACTTTGCCGCCGTGTTCTGCCGAGACAATGTTATCAATAAATAATTGTAGCCTTCAGAGAGCCGTGGTAGTGCTGGCCGGTATATAGCACTACTAACGGCAGACTGGCGCCGTCTTCTCTGCATTCTACGCTCCAGGTTCATTGTTGCCTGCCTTCTAGGACGTTTACGGTACTTTGCTACGGACTCGTCGCTGAAAAACCCTTTAGGAACGTGGGAGCGGCAGTCATCTCGTGCAGAATTCCAACGACGTCGTTACCTGCTGTCAGCATTGTGTCGGCTCAAGACGGGCGTTCGCTCACCCTGTCCGGTGCACACAACAGCCTTTGCCGCATGCTGGTCTGCATGGCGTCGCCGTCGCCTTTATAATTTGAGTTAAGATAATGGTGCCCATCGGCCCGCTTTGATTTGCTGTCTGTCTGGCTGTGAAACTGACAGCCCAGACAAACGTAACTGAAGACATGCACAGAAAAACGTACTAACCCTCAAATGTAAAAACTTAGCTATAAGTGTTGCCATCTGTTGCTGGGTACCGGAACTATCATAATTTACATTGGTCTCACCCGTAAGCGATATTTACAGGTGAGACCAATGTCAATTTTGATAGTTGTGGTACCCAGCAACAGATGGCAACGCTTACCTCTAAGCTTTTACATTTGAGGGTTAGCCCGTTTCTTCCGCTCCTGCCTTCAATTCGCAAGAAGTAAATTGCCTGTATTTGCCATCACAACCGGATAATCTTTAATAAAAGTAAGGGAATGCGGTATTTTCAAACCAAATTAATTCGATCTACATGTCACACTATATAATTTTCATTTCAAATATTGATAATGTGAAAGTCGATGACATGGTCAGTTTCGACGTCTTTTAAGCAGCGTGATATCGGAGAGACCGGAGACTATGCAGTGGAACTATCACGGCCAGGCCACCTCTCGGGAAATGTGTCACTCGTCGCAGCCTGTTAGTTCAAACACCAATGTGAGGGTGCACTATCACGATCGAAGATGTAGACGCTTGCAGCTCTTCGAGCATGTTCCGGTAAACATTCGCCTTGATGGTTTCCTTTACGAAGAAAAATGGGGCTATCGTGCATTAGGCCATATCATTAGCTTCTGTCTATCACGGATGTGTTTGCGTGTGTTGTGTGGGTTATCGAGCTCCAAATCATAATGCTGTGGCATTTCATACGTCCAAAAATTTGGAACGTCGCTTCATCTGAAAACATTGTCAGTCTGTATGAGCGACAGAGTGGAACACATAGATACAGGATGCCAGTTGTGGATCTACATGAAACAAATAGCCTTGGGGGAGCCAGTCCTGACAAAACTCTACTATGTCGTGAGCAAGATATGAGACAGGCGAAATACGCTCAGACGTCAAGTAGAATATAATAATTCCAATTTCAAAGAAAGCAGATGTGGACATGTGTGAAAATTACCGAACTATCTGTTTAATAAGTCACGGCTCAAAAATACTAACACGAATTCTTTACAGACGAATGGAAAAGCAGGTAGAAGACGACCGCGAAGAAGATTTGTTTGCATTCCGCAGAAATGTTGGAACACATGAGGTAATACTGATGGCTCTGAGCACTATGGGACTTAACATCTGAGGTCATCAGTCCCCTAGAACTTAGAACTACTTAAATCTAACTAACCTAAGGACATCACACACACTCATGACCGAGGCAGGATTCGAACATGAGATCGTAGCGGTCGCGCGGTTCCAGCTTGAAGCGCCTAGAACCGGTCGGCCACTCCGGTCGGCGACTGAAATATTCTCTTTCAATTTCTGCAGGTTGCAGGGGTATAATACAGGGATCGAAAGGCTATTCACGATTTGTACGGAAACCAGATGGCAGTCATAAGATCGAGGTGCATGAAAGGGGAGCAGTGGCTGAGATGGGAGTGAGACATGGCTATAGCCTATCCCCGATGTTATTCAGTCTGTATGTTGAACAAGCAGTAAAGGAAATAAAAGAAAAATTCGGAGTAGGAATTAAAATCCATGGAGAAGAAATAAAAACTTTGAGGTTTACTGATGACATTGTAATTCTGTTAGAGACGGCAAAGGACCTGTAAGATCAACTAAACGGAATGGACGGTGTATTGAAAGGAGGACATAAGATGAACATCAACAAAAGCAAAACGAGAGTAACGGAATACAATCTAATTAAATCGGGCGATGCTGAGGGAATTAGATTAGGAAATGAGACACTTAAAGTAGTAGATGAGTTTTGCTATTTGTGGAGCAAAACAACTAATGACGATAGAAGTAGAGAGGATATAAAATGTAGACTGGCAATGGCAAGGAAAGCGTTTCTAAAGCAGAGAAATTTGTTAATATCGAGAATAGATGTAAGTGTAAGGAAGTGTGGCCATGTATGGAAGCGGAACTTGGACGATAAATAGTTTAGCCAAGAAGAGAATAGGAGCTTTCGAAATGTGGTGCTACAGAAAAATGCTGAAGAATAGATGGGTAATCACCTAACTAATGAGGAGGTACTGAATCGAATTGGGGAGAAGAGGAATTTGTGGCACAACTTGACTAGAAGAAGGGATCGGTTGGCAGGATACTTTCTGAGGCATCAAGGGGTCACCAATTTAGTATTGAAGGGAAGCGCGAAGGTAATAATCGTAGACGGAGGCCAAGTCATGAATACACTAAACATATTCAGAAAGATGTAGGTTGCAGTAGTTACTCGGAGGCGAAGAAGCTTGCACAGGATAGAGTTGCGTGGAGAGCTGCATCAAACCAGTTTCTGGACTGAAGACCATAACAACACCAACAACAATATGAAATAAAATCGTCGTAACTTCTGAACGATTTGCGTTAGTACGTTCAAACCGCACGGATGGCCACGGGGTGTGTTGGGAATTATTATGTACACGTGCTTTGTTTGGTTTAGAGACGGCCCCCACTTTCATTTCGATGGGTTCGTTAATAAGCAAAATTGCCGAATTTGGGGGACTGAGAATACCCATTTCGCGGTCGAGAAGTATGTGTTGTGTAATGTCCAGTGACGGAGTAATTAGTGATATATTCTCTGATGGCACGGTGACGACCGAACGGTATGTGAAGGTTTTGGAAGATGATTTCATCACCATTGCCCACAGTGACCCTGTTTTGGCATGATGTGGTTCATGAAAGAAAGAGCTCGACTCTATTGAAGCAGGAGAGTGTTTGATGTACTGGGGGAGCACTTTGGGGACTTCACTCTGGCTTTGGGATACACAGAGTCCTCTAGCATAGCCCTCAATTTCCGCCATATTCTTCGAATCTGAACAAATGCACTCCTTTTTGTGGGGCTCAATTAAAGACAAGGTATACAGCAATAACCTCAAAACCATTGCTGTCCTGAAAACAGCCATTCAGGGGCTCATCGACACCATCGATGTTCCGACACTTTCACGGGTCACGCAGAATTTAGCTATTCGTCTGCGTCACATCATCGCCTTTTTGACAGATATATCGAACATGTCATAACTTATACCCGAATATCTGTCGTGACATTTACATGTTGAATAAAGTGTGTGCACGCCGTAGTTTGTAACTAATTTTCGTTTTTTTTTCTCATATAGTTCAATAGTTGTCACCCTGTGTACTGTAAGGGACGGTAGTAGCAGGAAATCAGCGCAAGCCTGAAACCCAGGCGAGAGAGACACACCTGAAGCCGCAAGGCAGAAGGGCCGCCTGCGGAAGAGAAGAACACTACACCGAACGACAGTCGAATTAAACGCGGCTGGCTGACGGTGGACAGGATACAGAGGAGGACAAGACCAAAGCAACCGATGTAAGCAACGAAGTGCAAAGCGGCGATGTTTACTATAACCGGTCAAGAGCAAAGGTAGACAAAATCCGAAAGGCGACCAGAGGAAAGAGCAGTGCCAGGCGCGTCCGTAATACAGCGATGATACATCAGATGTGAGTACAGTACAGAACGGACTGCTCGTTCACTGGGGCGGCCAACTTTATATCCTGCTGAGACCTGGTGGCAAGTGTCATTAATTTATATGAAACAGATTTTATGTACCTGTTAAACAGTTAAATAGTGTAATGGAGTCCACAAAAGCGTTAGAATTTTTTAAAAGCCATGATTTTCAGAAGTGTCCATTGCGATGGACATTGGGCCTTAGTACATTTAAGTAAGCATTAGAAAGAAAATGAAAAGCGTAAAAAGAAATTTATTGGTAGCTTACTTAACAATATACACTCATATTAAGCAGATAGAACTTATACACTGATTATAAATATAAAAAGACAGAAATTGTGTCAATTTTATTTCTAATCATATTCCAGAAACAGTTGTTCTCTGACGTTAGACAGAGGAAAGCTGGGCAGCCTTGGCACTTTATTATGGTTTCCTTCATGCAGCCAGTGTCCTTACACGTCATGCTGTTTTCAACTCAGTCATCTCTGGAAGAAAGACTATAGTAGGTGAATGTGATGGTGAAGGCAGTTGTCTTCGCTTAAGGCGAGGCTTACTATTCTTTTGGTGCAAAATATAGATTTTTCAAATTGAATTTTTGGATCCATTAAAGTGTTTAGAATCCATCCCTGAAACGGTTTTTACGAATACGGAACAGAAATGTTTGTTATTCGCGGTTGAACAGAAAAGTGCACCTGCCTGAAATCGGCCTTTTTCACGCATCAGTTTTTTTCGGAAATTTCGATTTTGTAGCCGCGAAAAATTATTCTGTGTCCTTGCCCATGACAAAAACTGACTCGGGCGATCGCCAGATGGAGCTGCGTGTCTACTTCATTTACCCACCGTCGCTAAATATTGCGATGTAGATTCCTACGTAAGATTCACTTCTCGGATCAGTTTAGTCTGTATTCCCGGCGTGTAAACAAGCACACGTTTGACAAGTGCCACGCAAATACCGCGAAAACCCGGGAGAGACCGTCGCTCGATTGAGAGGCCGAGGAAATTAAAAGGGAACCAGCACACGGCTGAGCACAAGACTATGGTCGCGAGCACATCCGCGAAGAAGCTGAAATTCACTGACTACGATGACATCGAGATTTATCCTGGATTTTTCTACGTGATGCTGGACTTTTTGTCAGTCTTCAACTTTATATCTTTTTATCAACAATATTAAAGTGCAAGACCTGCAACTGTGATGCCAAATTCACCCGGACCAATGAACGAGACCTTGGTTTCAATCTGACTATACGATGCAAGTGTTCCGTACATCATGTCAAATCATCTCCGACGGTATTTGAGGTCGTTCGGACGAGAGCAGTATCTGAGGAAGTTGAACTAAACGGGCAGACGGGTCATGAACGAACGCGTTTATCACTCTCAGGCGATGGATCATGGAAGAAGCGCGGCTTTTCCTCATTGTTCGGAATAACTTCGCTAATCGGAAAATATTCCAAGAAAGTATTAGATTGTCAAGTAAAGTCATCGTTCTGTCAGAGGTGTGATAGGAGAGCATCACTAGATCCCGCGCGGTATGAAAAATGGCACGAGTCTCATGAAGAACAATGGAGCGCGAATCGTTCCGGAAGCGCGGGCAAGATGGAGGTCGACGCCGTGAAGGAGATGTTTTGTCGTTCAGAAGAGTTATTCAGCGTAAAGTACAAGTACTATATTGGGGACGGTGATACAAAAACTTTCAAAGCCCTCGTTGATTTGAACCCGTATCTAGATGTGATCATCGAGGAGAAAGAATGCGTAGGACACGTAGAGAAAAGAATGGGCACACGGCTTAGAAATGCGAAGAAACAAATCAAAGGCATCGGAGGAAAAGGACAAGGGAAGCTTACTGATAAAATGATCAAGGAGGTTACGATATACTACAGCTTGGCAATCCTACGGCATTCCAGTTCGGTGGAACAGGTGAAGAAGGCAATTTGGGCAACGTATTTCCACAAGTGCTTGACGGATGACCACACACAACACCAAAATTGTCCGGCTGGGGAAATTAGCGCAAGCGGCACATTGCAGAGGGTACCGGACGTCTGGACGAATATCAACACGACCAGCCGCTCTCCAAAGAAGGTCAAACTGTGATTCATCCGATCTACCAGGCCCTTTCGGAGCACGAGTTATTGTACCGGTGTTTGGTAGGAAACACACAAAATTCAAATGAAAGTTTGAACGCGCGTGTTTGGAAGTTAACCCCAAGCATTTGCATTCTTGTGCGAAGACTGGAGGGGACTGCGACATTCCTGGCAGTGAGCAGCTTCAACAAAGTGTATTCAGCAGTTCTGAAGACCGTGACAACGATGGACGTCACCCTGGAACTCTATTCGATGCACTTCACCGAGCATTCGGACAACCACCGGATTCAAGCGGCCGAAAATCGTTTGTTACCGGCCGTACAAGCGGCTCCGGAGCAGCGCAGGATGGCCCAGATCGAACAGAACGCCCTCTATGACGAAGAGGAAGGACTAGTTTATGGACCCGGAATAGCAGATTGAACGTAAGTTGCATAATATTGCATTTATATGTAGTCAAAACTTCAAACGCGTTTGTCTCGAAATGATTTTTTTATCGCGCGGTATGGAAAATTCAAATCTACTGAACCGATTTGCATGATCCTTTGTTTTCGACTAAGCTAACTAAATTGTCTAGGAGTTGTACAACTTTTATTCCGATCCATCAACTATAAATATTTTTACTTGGCCGACGAAGTCGAAAAATCGATGACAAAAACCCTAATTTTCTTCGAATGGCTGCCATCTTGTTTCCTATGGTCCAAATAACTTAAGCTAGGTACAATGCCTAAAGAATCTTATATACTTCGCTAACGTCAAATCAATTTTGATTTCAGACGAGCCGGCTGACCTGTGAGATGCCGCGCGTAGAGGTCTACATCCAAATAATGTTTCGTTCCGACGACAATTCCGCCTTTGCTCTTCAACATTTCCGGTCGAAAAACTTCCAGTTTGTAGAGGACTTTAAACTCGCGAAATTGAAGTAAATGATTGGAGTCGTTGCTTTTGCACAGGTCTGCTGCAGCATCCAAACTGCTGTCGAGATTGTACTACTGTAGTAACTGAAGATCCACGTAATTTGCCAGCTGAAGATGGGTGCAAACCCGAAATGCATATTGGCGTAAATAAAAAAACATATGAAGTTAGTAAATCTAACCATTTTCATTTTATACTGCACGCAGTTTTGAAAAATCTATTCTCGAGGATCCCTGTTTAAAATTTATTGAAAACTTTTGCATGTGTTATTAGTTCATTTTACATAAGAGCTACATGTTATTGCATATTCTTGATAACGTAGAGTAAAAATATGAATTTAGATTTCCAAAATTCAAAAAGATTCATCCAGTATGGCGGAACATAAATTATGTTTTGACCAAAATTTGACAAATAAGTGTTTTCGCTACTTACATTTAGTCTTCAATTCCAGGTCCGTATATCAACCGTTCCTCTAACTCGAATTGTTTCTGGAGAGCAATTCCCTCGTTCTTCCTGGCCAGAAAATCCGATCTCTCTGAGCTGGATATGCTGCATTCGGCAGCCTGCACACGTTATGCGTCAGCTTTTTCGGCGACCACGTTTGCATACACACTGCAGTATAAATCATTTTGTGAACGTGCGTCACGGTACGACAAGTTTTCTATCTGAGCCGGACGTCTCCGTCTGAGAGATTCCCACGGCGGTCGTGCCACTGTTCGAACAATGGGCTGTAGAAGCTCTTGTAACAACCGAGTTTTGGAAAAAAAAAACTTTTCGTCCTCCCAACATCCTAAACACATACACCTTCAAAAAATCCAATAGCAAAAACATCTAATTTTTTACCATTTTGAATGAGAACCTGGATTTAATGCAGCAGGTGCCTGCAGTGGCGACCTGCATTTTCATGTATCCAGATGTACTCTTTGTGACCAATAGCAACATTGTCTCCTTTTTCACTATTTTCTCACCCGTATCAACTAGCGCAGCTGAGTTCGCCTCTCTTTTCCTCTTACGTTAACATCAGCCGTTCTTTTCGTAAGCACAACATCACTGTAGATATGTTTATCATGTCACTACACCTCTGAAAATTAAGCAGCAAACAACAGTTCATTTTACAATGAGTCCTTCACTTTCCAGCCATTGTAAAACTTACTGACAGAGACAGAAGCTGCCAGCCTGTCTTACTCCTGTACGCTTGTTTTCCACGCGCAATGCTTTTTCATGAGCCATCCATCTATCTGAATGTACCATACAGCTCTTCTCTCTTCGGTTCGGAACTATATGATCTCTTGGATATCCTGGTGAACTATCAAGACCCACTCGTTGTGGTTGCTCTACCACTATGCGTTTCCTCCCAGGAACGGTAGCCCAAGAAGCTAGGCAGAAATGCTTCTGCTAGTTATGGCAGTGTGAAGCTCCGAAAGGTGTGAGTTGTCCTCGGTTGCTCTCATGGAAATAGGGTGAAGGATATGGTTACAAATCCCGATCTAGCACACGCTATCTACACTGAGGCGCGAAAGGAACTGGTACAGGTATGCGTATTCAAGTACAGAGATTTGGAAACACACAGAACACTGCGCCGCGGTCGGCAACGCCTGTATAAGACAACAAGTGTCTGGCGCAGTTGTTAAATCGGTTACTACTGCTACAATGGCAAGTTAACAAGATTTAAGTGAGTCTGAACGAGGTGTTATAGTCGGTGCACGACGATGGGACACAGCATCTCCGAGGTAAAAATGAAGTGGGGATTTTCCTTTATGACCCTTTGACGAGTGTACCGTTAATATCAGGAATCCGATACAATATCAAATCTCCGATATCGCTACAACTGGAGAAAGATCCTGCAACAATGGGACCAATGACGACTTAAGGGAATCGTTCAACGTAACAGAAGTGCAACCCTTCCGTATATTGCTGCAGGTTTCAATGCGGGCCATCAACAAATATCAGTGTGCCAACCATTCAAGGAAACATCATCAACATGGCCCTCGGAATCGAAGGCTCAATCGTGTACCCTTTGTGACTGCACAGCGCAAAGCTTTACTCCTCGCCTCGGCCCGTCAACACCGACATTGGACTGTTGGTGATTGGAATCATGTTGCCTGGTCGGATGGGTCTCGCTTGAGATTGTAAAGGGCGGATGAAAGTGTACCGGTATGGAGACAACCTCTTGAATCCATGGACCCTGCATGTCACCGCGGGACTGTTGAAGTGGTGGAGGTTCTGTAATGGCGTTGGGCGTGTGCTGCTGGACTGATATGGGACACCTGATACACCTAGGTACGACTCTGAGAGGTGACAGATACGTAAGCATCCTGTCTCATCACCTGCTTCCATTCATGTCCACTGTGCATTCTGACAGACTTAGGCAATTCCAGCAGGACAATGCGACACCCCATACGTCCAGAATTGCTACAGAGTGGCTCCAGGACCACTCTTCTGATCTTAAACAATAATGCTGACCACCGAACCCCCAGACATGAACATTATCGAACGTATCTGGGATGCCTTACAATGTGTTCTTCGGAAGAGATCTCCACCCCTTCGAACTTTTACGGATTTATGTGTGTGTGTGTGTGTGTGTGTGTGTGTGTGTGTGTGTGTGTGTGTGTGTGGAATGCTGGTCTGAATGAGGCCAAGGACCGGCAGTCATTACAATAAAGATGAAGAAGTCATTACTAATCTCAAAAAAAGGAGAAAAACATGACAAAATGTAACATAGTAACATACTGTAACTACTACATAATACATTTATTACATGTATGAAAAGAAACATGTATTACAGGCCACTGAGGATGCTTCATAAATAAAATAAAAAAAACTGCGTTTCATTTAGTTGCATAGACGGAATATACGTCCATGCAGACGGTGGTATGTCTGACCTTCGCTTTAAAGTTCCTAACCCGTCCAACTAAATGAAACGCAGTTTATGGGAGCTCAACATCGAGGTTATCAGCGCCCATGGATTTATGGACAGCCCTGCAGGATTCATGGTGTCAGTTCCCTCCAGCATAACTTCAGACATTACTCGAGTTCATGCCATGTGGTGTTGCGGCACTTTGCGTGCTCGCGGTGGCCCTACACGATATTAGGCAGGTGTACCAGTGTTTTGGCTCTTCAGTGTACCTGTAAAGTAGACGTAACTGATCTAAATCCACAAGACTGCTCTCGAATTCACCCTTCTATGTTTGGTAAATGGCATTTATACGCTACCACACTAAAAAAGTAGCCACCCAACCTCTTAACAGCACTTGAGAATAATCAACACCTAGATATCTCAGTGTGGTGTCAGTTTCTCTTATTTTATGATCATGTATGTACAACAAAATATTTCTGGATTGCGAAAAAAAAGTTTTTTTTTTAAGTTTCGTGAAAATAATTAATTGCGATGAAGACCGTCTTTTGTTTTTAATGATTGCTATACCATCTTGCTTACCGTTTCTGGGACACTTTGTGCTCTACGTCGTGTTTCAGTGCAGACGCCCTCTTTTGAATTTTTCCGTTAGGTACCTTCTGTCAGTCGTGTTTTCAGTAGTGGATTTGTCCCATTGTCTGTGTGTTCTGTTTGTCGCTCCGCTCTTGCCACAGTCCAGTTTTCAGTTGCAGTTCCCACTTTTCGCATCAGTCAGTTATATTGACAAAACCTTACGTAATTCGTTTCGATCATACTTTTACTTCGCTAATCTCGAAAACAAAAGGTTCAAATGGCTCTAAGCACTATGGGACTTAACTTCTGAGTTCATCATTCCCCTAGACTTAGAACTACTTAAACCTAACTAAGGACATCACAGACGTCCATGCCCGAGGCAGGGTTCGAACCCGCCACCGTAGCAGCAGCGTGGTTCCGGAATGAAGCGCCTAGAACCGGTCGGCCACAGCCTCCGGCACACTAGACATCTTCTGTACACATGTAAGGGGGTGGATGAAATTGTCTGCAGACGAGTTCCAGTTAATCGCTACGGACTGTCACGTTTCTGATAGGAAATCATGATCCAGTCACATAACTTAAAGAGTCCAGGCCGGTCCAGGAGGCGGTTAGGCCGTCACGAGCGCTCACGCTCGCTCGCTGCCGTAGAGTAGTGAGCGACTGCAGCAAAATGTGGATGTCAGACGCCACTACGTAGTGCAGGGGAAGTGCAAACTGTGCGACGTCTTCAGAGAACTTACACTACGTTAGGTCCACCGTATCTTTAAACGCAAGCGTACATACTTGCTGGCGCAGTAGTTCAAATGGATAGCAACTCTTAAAACATCGATAAAAAATAGCATAATGGACGGGTTAGGAACTTTAAAGCGAAGGTCAGACATACCACCGTCTTCATGGACGTATATTCCGTCTATGCAACTAAATGAAACGCAGTTTTTTTTCTTTTATTTATGAAGCATCCTCAGTGGCCTGTAATACATGTTTCTTTTCATACATGTAATAAATGTATTATGTAGTAGTTACAGTATGTTACTATGTTACATTTTGTCATGTTTTTCTCCTTTTTTTGAGATTTTAAATGACTTCTTCATCTTTCTTATAATGGCAGCCGGTCCTTGGCCTCATTCAGACCAGCCTTCCACACTTTCCTGTCATCTGCATTTTCATTTCCCAGACCAAACATCTGCGTGTCTCCCACCGTATTATCCTACCATCTCATTCGCGGCCATCCCAGTGGTCTCTCTCTTTCAGCTTCTCCATCCTCTACAGCCTTTGTTACCGTGTTCTCTCCTCTCCTTCTCACATATCCGTACACTCTTAGTCTCTTAATTTTCACATTAGCTAAGACGTCAAGCAGTGTGTATAATTGTCTGAGTTCTCTGTTTTTCCTTCCTCTCCACTGTTCATTTTCTTTCAATGATCCATATAGTTTTCTCAGTACTTTTTTTTTCAAAAGTAATGAGTTTTTTCTCTGTTTTCTCTGTCAACGTCAGTCTCACTTGCATAGCACACTAAAGGCTTGATGATGGTCTGATATATTCTTATTTTTGCGTGCCTAGATAGTAACTTTGATCTTATGATGTTGTGCGTATCTCCTAGACATGTTTCCCCCAGCTTGAATTCTTCTTACTGTCTCTTGTTCTATAACGTTTTCTTGGTTGATGTTGACACGGAGGTAATGACTTCCGTAGCACAAATTTCGTGAGGTTAGATTATCGTTTGTTGTTACGATTTCCTGTGTTGTTAGTCCATATGTGTGGTCTTGGTTGTATGTTGATTTAGTCCTCATCCTCCAGTTGACCGATTTTCGGCGTTTCTTCACCCTCATTTATTAAACACTTTTCATTTTGTGATCTACACGTGTATGTTTACAGTATGTAACGTTGCTCTTGCCAAATGTTGCTGCGTGTCCTATTTCGTCTTTTGTTTGTGTTTCTGTGTGGTTTGATATTTTTCATTTATTTTGTGTGTACGTGTGTGTGTGTGTGTGTGTGTGTGTGTGTGTGTGTGTGTGTGTGTGTGTGTGTATTTTGTTATTTTGCACATTCGGTGTATGCTGAGAAACTGTTTCAGCTAGAGTACTTCAAGGTTAACACAATATGTTTTTTCAAGTTCCATGTGAAAGAACTCATGAATAGCACCGACAGGGCTTCCCATTTCGATATTTTGAAGCTTTTTTTTTTTTTCAAAGTATGGATTCACACATGCCTATCCAAACATCAAAAGAGCTCCGAGGATATTTATGACATTACCAGTGAGTGCAACACAGCTACAGAAAATTAAAGTAGTAATCTACTTAAGTCCGAGTATGGCTGAAAGCAGCCTTTCAAATTTATCCATCTTGTCAAAAGAATACGACACAACTGCTAAAATTAGCATCAATGACATAATCAATGAATGTGGTTGGTTCGAAATAAAGAAATGCAAAGTAAAATAAACATAAAAACACGATTCCTGAAAAGAGATATTTTTCTCAATTGTTAAGCCATTCTCCTTTCATTTATACTTATTAATTAATGTATTTTTAATAATCTATGAGGAGAAATAAAATGTTTTTCTCCTGCACTTCGTACTGAAGTCTACGTACAATACCTGCCTCAAACTAAAAGAACATATTTTGTTTTACTTTCAATTTCGTTAGAATGTTTATAAACTGTCAATTTATTTACTAAAATAAAATATTTAATTTCCATTGTGAAACAACTGTCAGCAATACAGTACATGTAAAAGATTTAGAAGACCATCCGAACAACCCCTGTACATTGTTTGTTGATGATTCTATCGTTTACCGTCGAGAAAAGCCATCTGAAGATCAAAATTAAAATATTTTAAGCAAGATATTTGAATGGCGCGAAAACTCTCAATCGACCCAAAACAATAAAACGTGTTAAGTCCACAACAGAGGTCTAAAAAAGTTCCGTTTGCGAGCTAACACCGCAGTGATGTTCTGGTTCACATGCGATTCGTCTTCGTCAAAATGTCTAGGGGTTGAACCGCACGTGTCGCACAACTGGCCCTAAATTTTAATGAGAGCGCAATACTCGTTCACTCACACCTTAAATTTCGCTTAAACGATAAGACATACAAATTGAAAGATGGTCGACTCAATGGAATACCTAGGGCCGCCCGGAGTGGCAAAGCGGTTCTAACAGCTACAGTCTGGAACCGCGAGACCGCTACGGTCGCAGGTTCGAATTCTGTCTCGGGCATGGATGTTTGTGATGTCCTTAGGTTAGTTAGGTTTAAGTAGTTCTAAGTGCTAGGGGACTGATGACCACAGCAGTTAAGTCCCATAGTGCTCAGAGCCATTTGAACCATTTTTGAATATCTAGGATTGTAATTATGAACAACCTAAAGTATAGAAATTATACAAAAAGTTCTGTTGAGAAAGCGATCCAAACACACCGTTTTATTGGCGGAAAGCTTAGTTGATCTAACGAATCTTCTAAAGGGTATGCCTTCACTACTCTTGTCCATTTTCTTCTGTTGTTTTACTGTGCCGAATGGGATCCTTACCAGATAGGATTGACGGAGAATATCGAAAAAGTCCAAATAAGAGCAGATTCTATTGTACTATCGTGAAAAGGGGGAGAAAATGTCACGGGTATGATAAGCGGGTCGCCACAGAAATCACAAAACCCAAGGCGTTTTTCATTGCGGTGAGGACTTTTTCACGAAATTTCAATCATCAACTTTCATTTTGGAAGGCCAAAATATTTGTTTGACTTCCACATTAATAGCAGGAATAATCATTGTAAAAAAGCAGGAGAAATCAGAACCTACGCGGAAATATTTAGGCGTTCATTTTTCACAGGTGATACAGGAGTTTGGAAGGGTCGAGAAATGCTATGAAACTGCTCCTATGAACCACCTGCCAAACACGTAAGTGTGAACTGCGGAGTAGTTATATATATGTAGATAAAGCGAGCCAACAGAGAGCTAGTTCTGTGTCGCAAAAACAGTATTTCCTGCATTCGTCAGTCGGACGTTTTCTTCGAGATACCATATAAGATTTGAACACAATATAATTATTCTTGAATCCTACTACAAATCGATGCCAGTATAATGTGCTTATAATTTTTCGGGCATCTCCTATATCATTTATTGTAGATTGGTGTGATCTTTCCAGTCTTTAGAAACCTTTCTTTTGTCGAACGCTTGGTTGTATTCGTTTGCTAAAAATGGAGCCATCTCAGCACTATATTCTGAAAGGAGTCTAATAATCTGGACAAGGCGAGATTCGTTTATTAGGAAAGTTCAGTTGTTTGGCTATGCCAGAAAGCAATTAATAAATTATTCATATTCTTAGATGTGAAATTCTAGAATATTTACTGAATTTTCTTTTTGGAAAACAGTGTTCAGTAACTCTGCAACACAGTAAAAATTTCGAGACACAGTTTCATTGTGAAAATGATTGAAAGCATCTTGCATTGATGGCACACTAAATTTCTACATTCTGCCCTAAAGCGATAGTCAATTTAGAATATTTTGCGTTCTTTTAAATTGCTTCTGCAAAACTGCCCTAATTTATTTTGTGTATCACTTACTAACTTACTTCTTAGAAATCGATTGATCGCCAACATCACTATTTCTTTGAATTTTAACCACAAATGTAGACGCTTATGTAGTTGATATGAAAGGAACAGAGACATTCTTAGAAAGGGGCATTTCTGTTATATCCGTCTCTATTTCTGAGGCACTGGTACAGTTAATTAACGTCACTTTTATAAAACGAATGCTCGCAGCTCGATTGAGATAACAAACGTAGCAGTGTTGACAGTAAAGAATAGCTTTTACTTTCGAATGATTGGGTTTACACCGATGGTCGCATGAATTGAATTAGATCCCCGAAATGTCGTAAATAGCAGTCTGAGTCGAGAAATTGCCCTTTCATTAGCGACTCAGCAAGAAAACTGCATCATCCGGCTTACAGATCCCTTAATTACGAGCTAAGCGTAAGGCATTTTCATTAATTTGATTCCAAACTGAGCGCTCTTTATTACTCGCCGACCTCGCTTAAGGACCCCTCTATTTGTGGCAGTGACTTCACAGCAGATCTTACCTAATGGGAATTCGTTTTAAATTGCAGTTTCTTAGAGTCAGCATTTAATTAATACTTCATCTCGCTAACCTATAAAGTCTACGACAGAGAAATGCAAAACCAACTTCACACTTCACGTTCACATTTAATATCACCCTACCTTTTTAGATGAACGAAACAAATATAGTCATCATCTCTGAATCGCAGATATTACAACAGAATTTTGTGGACTCTCGGCCCCCTGAGGTGAACTCATGTGTCATTTGTTACAGTTTAAGCGCATCGAAATAACATCCTTGCTCTCACATACTTATTTATACTAAGGTGACAAAAGCCGTGGGACAGAAATATGCCCTTATACAAATGGCGGTAGTTTCGGGTACACGATGCATTAAAGGGCAGTGCATTGGCGGAGCTGTTATTTGTAGTCAGGTGTTTCATGTTAAAAGGTGTCCGGCGTGTTTATGGCAGCATGCCGGGAATTAATGGGCTTTGAACGCAGAGTGTTAGTTCGAGCTAGACGCATGGGAACTTCATTTCGGAAATCATTAGGGAATTCAGTATTACGAGATCTACGTTCTCAAAAGTGTGCCGAGAATACCAAATTTCGGATATTATCTGTCCCCCCGGACAACGCACTGGCCGAAGGCATTCACTTAATGCCCGAGAGCAGCAGCGTTAGCCTAGAGTTGTTAGTGATAATAGACAATCAACACTGTGTGAAATACCTGTAGAAATCAATGTGTGACGTACGACGAACGTATCCGTTAGGACTGTGCGGCGAAATTTGGCGTTAATGGAGTATGGTAGCAGACGACTGACGTGAGTGCCTTTGCTAACAGCAGAAATCACCTTACCTGGGCTCGTGACCATGTAGGTAGGACCCTAGATGACTGGAAAACCGTGGCCTCGTCAGACGAGTCACGATTTCATTTCGTAAGAACTGATGGTACGATTCGAGTATGGCACAGACCGCACCAAGCCATGGACGCAAGTTGTCAACAAAGCACTGTCCTGGCTGACGGTGGATCCATAATGGTGTGGGCTGTGTTTACATGCAATGGACTGGGTCCTCTGGTCCAACTGGACCGATCGTCGACTGGAAATTGTTATGTTCGTCTATTTGGAGACCATTTGCAGCCATTCGTGGACTTCAAGTTCCCAAACAACGATGTGCCAAGTCACTGGACCATAATTGTTCATGATTGGTTTGAAGAACATTCTGGACAATTCGAGCGAATGGCTCAATATCTCTGCAGGGTTTCCAACGATTTGTAGAGTCCATGCCATGTCGAGTTGTTCCACTACGCCGGGCAAAAGGAGGTTTGACACGATGTTAGGAGGTATCCCACGACTTTGGCACCTCAGTGTATTACATTGGGTAGAGGGGTGTAGATATTAAAGTCTTTCTGTTCACTGAATTAACAAAGGAAGAAGGGCTTGTTACTACTGTAGTAATCTTCTTCTACAGTCACTGTTTCTGAAAGACAAAAATATAGTCCAAATGCCTCATCAGAGGGCATAATTGCGCTGTTTTACAGTTTTATTTGCCTCGAGTGTTACGTTTGTAGAGAAGGTGATGTGTTCCAACATTTATCATCGTAGGTTGCATCTCGCAGCTTGACTGATTAGCATCACAATAACGACGCTTAAATAAGGTGACGAAATACTCAACTCTGGAATACTTCTACGGCCTTCCTGTTAGAAAATGTGGTCAGGGGTTATATCAGACACGTGTGAAGTTGAAATGTCTCATTTTTGCCAACGCCAGTACATTTTCTATAAGCTGTTTCGAAATGCTACTAAACCTCTTCTGCGAAAATTTGTGGTCAGAGACGACATTAGACAGGTCTGAAGACGGAATTTTTCACTTTTTCCGAGACGAATACGTTTTCTGTAAGCTGTTTTCGAAAATCAACTAATAATCATACTCTTTGGTACAACTACCAAACCGACAATAAACGTGGCAGATATGTTTTAATTTTGTCCAGTATCGTTCTAGAAATGTGTGGAACTACACTGGCTGATCGAATGTATACGAAGATCCCTATGTATTGTGAACTGTCCTTTGTATTACCATGACAGTGCAAACTGGCATAAAACAGAATCCGTGGGGCAAAGGTTTGCAACCAATACCGTTCCTGAAATGGCTTGATCTGCCCTACTTGAAACTAGCAGTACGTCTGTGGGATGAATGAGAACGTCAGATTAGCTCGGAGGCCCAGCACTGGTTTCAGCTGTTGAGCAAGAATGGACTACCCTCACTCCACAGACATTCAGGAACCTCATTGAAAGTGTTCCCAGCACAGTTCAAGCAGTCATAAAGAAGAAGATGACTAACTGAAAACCTCAGCTGCCAACAGGTGTTGTTAATATACCTCGAGGGGGACAGCTGAAAATGTGTGCCCGGACCAGGACTCGAACCTGGGATCTCCTGCTTACATGGCAGACGCTCTATCCATCTGAGCCACCGAGGACACACGAATAGCGCGACTGCAGGGACTTATCCCTTGCACGATTCCCGTGAGACACTCATTCCCAACTCTCCACAATTCTACATACAGGGTGTTTCAAAAATGACCGGTATATTTGAAACGGCAATAAAAACTAAACGAGCAGCGATAGAAATACACCGTTCGTTGCAATATGCTTGGGACAACAGTACGTTTTCAGGCGGACAAACTTTCGAAACTACAGTAGTTACAATTTTCAACAACAGATGGAGCTGCAAGTGATGTGAAAGATATAGAAGACAACGCAGTCTGTAGGTGCGCCATTCTGTACGTCGTCTTTCTGCTGTAAGCGTGTGCTGTGGACAACATGGTTTATTCCTTAGAACAGAGGATTTTTCTGGTGTTGGAATTCCACCACCTAGAACACAGTGTTGTTACAACAAGACGAAGTTTTCAACGGAGGTTTAATGTAACCAAAGGACCGAAAAGCGATACAATAAAGGATCTGTTTGAAAAATTTCAACGGACTGGGAACGTGACGGATGAACGTGCTGGAAAGGTAGGGCGACCGCGTACGGCAACCACAGAGGGCAACGTGCAGCTAGTGCAGCAGGTGATCCAACAGCGGCCTCGGGTTTCCGCTCGCCGTGTTGCAGCTGCGGTCCAAATGACGCCAACGTCCACGTATCGTCTCATGCGCCTGAGTTTACACCTCTATCCATACAAAATTCAAATGCGGCAACCCCTCAGCGCCGCTACCATTGCTGCGCGAGAGACATTCGCTAACGATATAGTGCACAGGATTGATGACGGCGATATGCATGTGGGCAGCATTTGATTTACTGACGAAGCTTATTTTTACCTGGACGGCTTCGTCAATAAACAGAACTGGCGCATATGGGGAACCGAAAAGTCCCATGTTGCAGTCCCATCGTCCCTGTATCCTCAAAAAGTACTGGTCTGGGCCGCCATTTCTTCCAAAGGAATCATTGGCCCATTTTTCAGATCCGAAACGATTACTGCATCACGCTATCTGGACATTCTTCGTGAATTTGTGGCGGTACAAACTGCCTTAGACGACACTGCGAACACCTCGTGGTTTATGCAAGATGGTGCCCGGCCACATCGCACGGCCGACGTCTTTAATTTCCTGAATGAATATTTCGATGATCGTGTGATTGCTTTGGGCTATCCGAAACATACAGGAGGCGGCGTGGATTGGCCTCCCTATTCACCAGACATGAACCCCTGTGACTTCTTTCTGTTGGAAAACTTGAAAGACTAGGTGTACCGCCAGAATCCAGAAACAATTGAACAGCTGAAGCAGTACATCTCATCTGCATGTGAAGCCATTCCGCCAGACACGTTGTCAAAGGTTTCGGGTAATTTCATTCAGAGACTACGCCATGTTATTGCTACACATGGTGGATATGTGGAAAATATCGTACTATAGAGTTTCCCAGACCGCAGCGCCATCTGTTGTTGACAGTTGTAACTACTGTAATTTCGAAAGTTTGTGTGCCTGAAAATGTACTGTTGTCCCAAGCAAATTGCAACAAACGGTGTATTTCTATCGCTGCTCGTTTAGTTTTTATTGCCGTTTCAAATATACCGGTCATTTTTTAAACACCCTGTATGTATTGTACCTTATAGACATTTGCCCAACCACTCACTACTCGCGCACGCTTTGGCGATTCCCGTAAGAGTTTGGGAAACCTGTGAGCACTGCACAGACGAAGGTCAATCGCTGGGTAGCCTTTAACTATATAAACGAAGACAGTAACTTGTTCTCGAAAGAACAGATACTGTCGATGACCCTGCAGCTTTTCCCTGGAATAAATGATGACTAACTGAAAACTTCAGCTGCCAACAGGTGTTGTTGATATATAAGGTACAATACATATGTAGAATTGTGGACAGTTGGGAATGTGGGTCTCATGGGAAGCGTTCAAGGGATAAGTCCCTGCAGCCACGCTATTCATCTGTGTCCTCGGTGGCTCGGATGGATAGAGCGTCTGCCATGTAAGCAGGAGATCCCGGGTTCGAGTCCCGGTCAGGGCGCAGATTTTTAGCTGTCCACCTCGAGTAAATCCGTAAAAGTACTAGGGGTTGGAGATCTCTTCTGAACAGCACGTTGCAAGGCATCCCAGATATGCTCAATAATGTTCATGTCTGGGGTGTTTGGTGGCCAGCGGAAGTGTTTAAACTCAGAAGAGTGTTCCTGGAGCCTCTCTCTAGCAATTTTGGGCTTGTTGAGTGGCGCATTGTCCTGCTGGAATTTCCCAAGTTCGGCGAAATGCACAATGGACAAAAGAATGGATGCAGGAGATCAGACAGGATGGTTACGTACGCGTCACCGGTCAGAATCGTATCTACACATATCAGGGGTATCACATCACTCCAACTGCGCACGCCCTACACCATTAGAGAGCCTCCACCGTTTTGAACAATCACCTGATGACACGCAGGATCCATGAATTTATGAGGCTGTCTCCATACCAGTACACGTCCATCCGCTCAATACAATTTGGGCGAGACTCGTCCGACCATACAACATGTTTCCAGTCCTCAACAGTCCAATGTCAGTGTTCACGGGCCCAGATGAGGCGTAAGGCTTGTATCTTGCAGTCATCAACGAGTGTGCCTTTGTCTCCGAAAGCACACATCGAAGACGTTTCGTTGAATAGTTCTCACGCTGACACTTGTTGATGTTCCAGCATTGAAATATGCAGTAATTTCCGGAAGGATTGCATTTCTGTCACACTGAACGATTCTCTTCAATCGTCGTTGGCCCTGTTCTTGTACAATCTTTCTCCGGTCGCAACGATGTCGGGGATTTGATGTTTTACCGTATTCTTGATATTCACGGTACACTCATGAAATGGTCGTACGGGAAAATCGTCACTTCATCGCTACGTCGAAGATGCTGTGTCGCATTGCTCGTGCGTCGACTACAACACTACGTTCAAGCTCACTTAGATTTTGATAACCTGGCATTGTAGCAGCAGTAATCGATCTACCAACTGCGCCAGACTTTTGTTGTCTTACATAGGTTACCAACTGTAGTGCCGTATTCTGCCTGTTTACATATATCTGTATTTGAATACGCATGCCGATACCAATTTCTTGGGCGCTTCAGGGTATTTAAAAAAAACATAGATGGAAACTGAAGTTCATTCACTGATATGTATGGGCACCAATTGTAGTGAAAGTATATCACAGGTTGATATTAATGAAATGATCAGTTGGTATTTTCGGCAGAGTTATAACTATGACGTTGCACATGCTGATGTAAGCATAAGGGCCTGTGAGAGGTCGCTGGCCGACAGACCTCCTTGAGAGGCTAAGAACAGGCTGTCGCTATTGTCTTGTGGGAGACAAGGGCCAGTGCCACACTAATCTGTTTTCACTAGTGGAGGTTCGTACTAGATGTCTGCTAGTGGAAATGGCCAGGCGCCTACCTCTGAGTCTGCAGGTATTATTTGTGTTGCTCTTGGTAGAACTGCGTGTTCGGCCGTTAGGAGTGTAACGCGCTGACACCCACTTCAGCACTCTATTTTGCTTTTTCTATTTTCGTGTTCTCACGCCTGTGGCTTTCCGCGCGCGCTAAATGTGGGTACGTTGGTTGGAGGACACACTATGACGTCTGTTGACGTAACAAGGTGCCGCAAAGTTTTGGCAGCAAGTCATACCGTTGGGGGGGGGGGGGGGGGGGGAGATGTTTCGCTATGTCTTGGTGGGAGTAGTTATGCAACGGTTTTGTTTATAGAACTGACATAGAAATTACCACCCGACTATTGGGGATCATTCGATTTAGCAGGATCGAAGTGCTCTAATTTTTCGAGTGTAGCAGTGCATGACACAGATCAAGGGTTTTCATTCCAGACCGATTTACGAGAAAGACGTGTTTCTGTCTCGGTCACCCAGACAGACAGGTCGGGTTTCCCATTTGTACCGACGGAAGGAAAACTTGATACTTTCTGATACGAGATTTGTGCGTGCACTCCGGCCGGAGTGCGTTCGAAATGTTCTGTCGCCCTCAGTAGCACTCACATCCACGTAGTGGCAGATAGTAACGGCAGATGTTATACGTATACACCACAGTGCCACGCTCCTGCGGGGCTCATGCACTATTAAGTGATATTGTGGTAAGGCAGTCTGTTACAGTTACCGTCCTCCTTACAATGGGAGCAACAGTATACCAGATCCAAATGATAAGGTTTTGAGTTCAACAATGCCGACTTACCGTTCCACTGATATCAATCTGTAATACCCATTCACTACATTTGTGCATTTGCATCCTTATGTCTTAACATTGGTTCACTTCTATGTTCTTTTTAAATGTGAAAAATCTGTTGGTGCTATTGAAACCACTGTCATTTTAGTAGCAAGGAAACCCAGTTATATGTCTAGTCTATAATCATATTTCCTGGGAGATGTTAACTGACTGATTATTAATTTATGACAAGGACCCAAGGGTCTTTATAGATTAATAATGCACTGCTAAATCGACTGTGCACACTCAAAGTAAGATTTCTTGGGGATGGTGTATACCATAGAGAAAACTCTGGTACAGATTTTATAAAATCAGGTAGTCAAATGCTCCCTCACCACTGGCATCTTACGGTGCATGTCTGTGAATTCAGAATTTGATTCTAGGTAACATTCATTATCATACTGCTGCACTCTGTGCATTGTAACATGCCTCTGTCCTACGTGTCATGTTTTCCGCAAAGTGGTTAAAACCTTACTGTTCACGCTTGTTCCATTCTTCAACGGCCGGCCTTCTGTGACCTTCCAGTGTGTGAGGAGGCTTCCCGCAGTGACAAGCTACAAATTACAACTGTTCTTAGGCACGGTCAGTCAGAGACAGGTCAGTAGATAGACTACTGCTTCCTAGAAGAAATCATTTCAGAGGTGGGCGTGATGTGCCCTTGGTTTATTGTCATGAAAGACTAACCAGTCTATGAAATGTTGACTGAAGTGCCTGACAGTAAGGTACGGTACTCTGGAAACCGCTACGTTCAACCACATGTGGAACGGTCATAGTGAACTTGCATTAATATTTATGGAATATTCCGTCGGGTCTTGGAGGAACATAGACATATTAATAACTTGAATACAATGTATTAATGTTCCACAATGATATTTATTTGTTAGTTATGATCCGCCTTTCGGCTTCTCAGGCCGTCGTCAGATAACTTATTGCTAAACAGATAGTCCACACACATTCATCCAAAAATTCATAGCTGTACAAAGATATGTGACATTTTATGACTATATCGATTCAAAACATAAGCATGATGTAATACCTAAATAGGCCCTGAATAAATATATTCAAATATTCCGGGTTCCCGGGTTCGATTCCCGGCGTGGTCAGGGATTTTCTCTGCCTCGTGATGACTGGGTGTTGTGTGCTGTCCTTAGGTTAGTTAGGTTTAAGTAGTTCTAAGTTCTAGGGGACTGATGACCATAGATGCTAAGTCCCATAGTGCTCAGAGCCATTTGAACCATTTGAACCAATAAATATATTCAAATATTAAAACTATGTGATTGTATGAAACAGAAATGTTCTGCTAGTGAGTAATTGCACAGGCTACTACGTCATGTGGACACACCAATGAATGTCACCTACACACCGAATAAAGGGAGGCAAAGAAAGAAGTCTATGAAATATTTTGGGGCTGTACATTATCGGAAAAGGGTGCTCCAACTTACGGTCCAGCCCTAAAGTCAACATTCCGGTGACGCGTTCACATTTCGGGACAACAGCGTTCGAGTTGAACCAGCCGAATAAAAAGTCTTTCGGCATCCTCTGATATGAAACCGCCTTAGCACGCCTGCAATCACTTGGAGGTTGCAGTGTGCTGCCGCAGCAATTCTCCTCAAAGACTGCGTGACTGGAGGGTTGCCGTCGAAGAATGGGTCAAACTGACAAGACGATGGTATGAACGTCCCCTCGTCAATTTGATTCATATTGACAGAATGTGTGCGCTTCAAGTAAGACTTCATCATACGTAAAAAAGAACGCAGCATTCAACCGTTTTAGAGAAAACTGAGTTTGAAAATTTTACACATGTTCCTGTGTATTATATTGTCGATAGTACTCAAGGAATCCGCAACCGAACAATCAAGCGCTTCATTTGAAAACGGCGAGATCTGTGCTCGTTGCATGGGTTTCCCCTGCCGGCACTTTTTCTTCATCCCCAAGATATTCTAACAACAAATTTGTTATGACTGTGCAAGTTATCAACATTTAACGATTAAATTGTTATGTTTATAGTCGTTGAAAAGGAGAAAAAAATTGTAAGGAGATTGAAAATAGAAAAAAAAGCGTAAGTACGCTTGGGCTCGCGTGCCGACGGTTCCTTACCAACCTAAATATATAGTCTTAACTTTGTAGCTTTATTGGGTAGTTTTGATTATATGCTCTGGCAGACAGTCTGCAAGTGATGATGAAGGAATCACTTTGTTAAGTAGTAGTCTATAGATACCAGTGACTGTATGCTGGTCCCTGTTTTGATTGTAAGCGGTGGGATTGTTCCTTACACGACGATCAGGAGCCCTAGCGTAATGCAATGCTGAAACTGGAAGCACGAATGATATAAAACTGGAAATTTAGACGGCTGAAGGATTTGACATTTTATATTGAACAACCGAGGTCTTGCAACCATCTTGTATAAAGATGGAATTACAGACGCTAGGAGCTTAAGTATTTTACACCGCAAAGGGACCATGAATCTTAGTAGTGATATAAATCTGAACTTCATACGTCCAGCCATTCCTGAGACTAAGTGTTCTTAACAGACAGACTGACAGACAGTCAGTAGACAAGTGACAATTTTTTTGTGTGTAATGCAATTACAAATTAAAAGTTTTACTGTGAAACGTACTTCCTGCAAATATCATGATTCTACGCCAAATGCAAGTGCACTATACGTTCTGATGAGCGAGTTTGGGTCTATGAAAATATGTGTCATAAATGGCCGTATCTTTTTCTTTTTCCCGTCAAGAGACCATAGGCCTTAGATTGTGACATAAATTTCAACCTGATACGTTTACCCTTTCTTGAGTAACAGCGTTTTAGCTGTCGAGCATACAAACGGAAAACAAAGCGATTCTACACTGAAGAGCCAAAGAAACAGATGCACCTACCTAATATCGTGTAAGGCCCCCGTGAGCACGCAGAAGTGCCACAACACGACGTGGCGTGGACTCGATTAATGTCTTAAGTAGTGCTGGAGGGTACTGACACCATGAATCCTGCCCGTCTGTCCTTAAATCCCTAAGTGTACGAGCGGTACAGATCTCTTCTGAAGAGCACGTTGCAAGGCATCCTAGATATGCTTAGCAATGTTCGTGTCTGGAGAGTTTGGTAGCCATTGGAAGTGTTTAAACTCAGCAGAGTGTTCCTGGAGCCACTCTGTAGCGATTCCGGACGTGTAGGGTGTCGCACTGTCCTGATGGAACTGCCCACCGCCGTCGAAATGCACAATTGATATGAATGGATGCAGATGATCAAACAGGATGCTTACGAAAGTGTCACGTGTCAGAGTCGTATGTAGACGTATCAAGGGTTCCATATCACTCGATATGCATACGCCCACATCAATAAAGGGGCTCCACAAGCTTTAACAGTCTCCTACTGACATGCAGGGTTCATGAATTCATGAGGTTATCTTCATACCCTTACACATCCATCGACTCAGTACAATTTGAAACTATACTCGTCCGACCAGGCAACATGTTTCCAGTCATCAACAGCACGAAGTCGGTGTTCACGTTCCCATGTGAGGCGTAAAGCTTCGTGTTTTGCAGTCATCAAGAGTACACGAGTGGACCTTCGGCTCCGAAAGCCCATATCGTTGACGTTTCGTTGAATGGTTCACACGTTGACACTTGTTGACGGCTCAGCATTGAAACCTGCAGCAATATGCAGAAGGGTTGTACTTCTATCACGTTGAACGAGTTTCTTCAGTGGTCATTGGTCCCTTTTTTTCAGGATCTTTTTCCAGCCGCAGCGATGTTGGAGATTTGATGTTTTATCAAATTGCTGATACTCATAGCACACTTGTGTTATGGTCGTACAGGAAAATCCCCACTTCATCGCCACCTCGGGGATGCTGTGTCCCATCCCTCGTGCGCCGACTAGAACACCACGTTTAAACTCATTTAAATCTTGATAATCTGCTATTATAGCTTCAGTAACCGATCTGACAACTGCGACAGACACTTCCTGTCTGATATAGGCGTTGCCGACCGCAAAGCCGTATTCTGCCGGTTTACACATCTCTGTATTTCAATACGCAGGCGTATACCTTTGTCTTCAGCGCTTCAGTGTCTAAGGGTTCCGTTTTTTACTGATTGCGGTACGGAACCCTGAAAAAGGATACACAGTAGCTTTCAAACAAGTCTGTAAAGTCATTCAATTTGTAACAAGCATAATGCGTAACCTGTGGAAGGCTGCAAAAATCAGGATGATAGTGATCATACAAACATGATAGACAACGAAATTTCCTGGCAGATTAAAACTGTGT